>NW_028328116.1:0-96843 GCF_054136105.1 Typopeltis vanoorti
GGGAAGATATTTTAAAGAAATTTATCGTTTTAATTAGTTTAGATTTTGTTCAAAACGTAAGAGATCCCCTCGTAAATTGAGCCAGTTTATAAGATTATAACAGTTTATGCCACACATTACTGCAAATAATGTTCATAATAACTGCTTCGATATTCAAACCAATCTTTCTTTTCCCGTAACTTCCCCTGAAGTGTTTCCTATGGAATACAACATAAAATATTTTAAATCAAATGTAAACAAATTTCCCTTTCTCAACCTACTAATGTTGATTAGGTTCATGAGTTGATTAACCAACGTCTAGTGTATGAGCTCCACATAAAAAAAAAAATACTATTCTGAAAAAATAAGCTCCTCGACTAGGAACTCTTTCCCATCTTGTTTCCGAGTTACTCCATCTACAGCACTAAAAATGGATATTTTTATTTCGTAAAATAGTGTTTTAAATCTCGAAATTTTGAGAAATGGAGTCTGGTCTAGTATTTGGAGTTAAGTCACTAAGAGAGAATGGATCTTTCCGCTCGTATTCTCAGGTAAGTGTTATTTATCTATGACCACTGGAGAGTTCACTAATTTGCCTGCAATAGCAAAGGTCAATGAAGGAACATCTTATGGCTAGACGGTCCTCCTTTTTTAAAAATGTTGTCACGATTTTTTTTAATTCAAATTTAAAATTGTATTTTCTCCATAAAAACTCTATATTAAGAACAAACCCTTTATTTATTTTCAGTTTTTTAAATTAATGTGCAATAAAAACAAAAAGAAATAAAATACAGGTTGTCCTCGACTTACGACGATTCGCACTTACAACGGCCAAAATTATTATTAAAAATTCTCTAATTTAACTTTGCCGCCAGCATATATGCATACATGCAGTATATCATATATCAAATTGCTTTTTTATACGCATTGCAGCGTCCCCATTATTCGACAAGCAAAATCTATCACCAATAAGCAATAGTCGCTGTTATGATTCGTCCACTTCTAACTTATCACAGCCTTTGGCACGTTAGTTGATAATCAGCAGTCGAAGTGTTCGTTTTTCTCTCTTCGCAATTTTTGTATCTCGTCGTAACTCTATCATGTCCAGTAAGAGAAGTAAAACTACTGATGAAAAATTCAACATAAAAAAGAAGGCGAAGAAAGCTTTAAGTTTAGATGTTAAAATGAAGGTCATTAAAGCATGTAACAAGGGAAAGAAAGACGGTGAAATAGCTCGAGAAGAAAAATTATTGCATACAACTGTTTCAACAATCATAAAAGATAAATCCAGAATAATGGAGGAAGCTAAAGGGGTAGTTAATGTGAAATGTACAATTTTAACGGAAAAAAAAGAAGAGGGCCAATTCATGAAATGGAGAAGCTTTTAATGATATGGATAGATGAGCAAATCAACAAAAATATTCCTCTCAGTTTGTTTTCGATTCAAACAAAAGCACGCAACCTCTTTGACGATTTAAGGAAACAACAAGAGGATAAATACGGCGAGCATACATTTAACGCAAGTAAAGGTTGGTTTTATCGATTCAAAAGCCGATTTAACTTACATAACATACGAAGAACGGGAGAAGCTACTAATTCCGATTGTGAAAGTGCCGAAATTTTCAAGAAAAATCTTAAAGAGATGGTAAAAGATGAAGGATATTTGCAAGAGCAGATTTGTAACGTAGATGAAACTGGACTATTCTGGAAAAGAATGCCAGAACGAACTTGCATTCACAGAGAAGCTACATCGGCGCCTGTTTACGGCATTTAAAGATAGGATTACGCTTTTTCTTGAAGGAAATGCTGCTGGTTTTAAATTAAATCCATTTATTGTTTACCGTTCACAAAACCCCAGAACTTTGAAAAGCATTGACAAGAATAAATTGCCGGTGTACTACAGGAGTGATCCTAAGGCTTGGATGACAATTGTTTTATTCGAAGACTGGTTCTTAAATTGTTTTATTCCAGAAGTACGTGCCTACTGTCTTGAAAAAAAAACATTCCTTTTAAAATTCTATTGCTGCTTCACAATGCTCCAGGACATTCTTTTCACATCGGCGATTTGAATGAAAATATGAATATAATGTAACTACCGCCCAATACAACAGCTATCATTCAACCTATGGATCAAGGTTCGATAGATCCATAGATTGAATGATACATTACGCGAGTTTTGGTAAAATTACGATATTAACCAATGCATCCAGAACATTGGGACTTCATGGAAGGAAGTGTCGGACAATGGATGCGAGGAATTTGGAAGAAATTACTACCGCAGGAGACACTCGAAAAGTACAATGAGCATAGTATGTTAGAAAAAATTGGTGAAGAAATCGTTGAAATTGCAAGAAAACTGGATTTAGAAATCAATATTACCGATATAGAAGAATTAGCAGATCACGAAGATGGTGAACTGACTGATCAAGACTTCATTTTCCAAAACGAAAAAGTTGTAGGAGAAGAAAGGAATAACGAAGAAGATGAAGAGAAACATTAAAAAACTATGCTGTAGAAGGATTATCTAAACTAAATAAAGGGCTTCAGCTACTCGCAAATATGGATCAAGACACTGATCGCATCGTCAAAGTCGAAAATAAAATTCGAGAAGCAGTCAGGTGTTATCTCTAAATATATGAAAAAAGAAAGAAAAAAATCTGACAGACAACATTAACCAATTTTCTTATTTCTACTCCGGATCGCGAGAAATAACCATATCGTCCAAATAAGTGACAGTTACTCACCTATTTAATTAAAGACACTGTTAATAAGTTTTTTGTTTATGTTAACTAATATTTAAAGGAATTTCAAATTAATGTAAGTGCACCATTTTTCATATGTATTTTTTTCTTAAATATTTCTTTCTTAATTTTGTATTTATGTATTTGTATATGCCAATAAACAATTTATAAACGTTTATGTAAGTTTATACATTTTTCACCGTTTTAAGTTATATAGAAACGTAATTCATAAAAATATTATAACACAAATCAAACAAATCAAGAATTAACAAAAGTCCTCGACTTACGTCAGAATCAACTTACGACAAAGAGGTTGGAACGTAACCCCGTCGCCCGTCGTAAGTCGAGGACTACCTGTAATTATGAAATAAAACAAAAATAATTCTCCTTCTTATTCTGTTATCTTCTATCGAAGGTCACCGACCATCTTGGCGAACAAACTGCGCTCTTGTGCTAATCTGAGCAGTTGTGCACTGCTCTTTCCTGTCAACGTCTTGATGTTGTCAAACCATGATATTATTTTTCTTCCTCTAGTTTCTTTGCCATCAAATCTTCCTACCAAAATAGTTTGTAGAAGTTTGTAGTAGTATTTGCTGTTTCTCATGATGTGGCCAAGATATGATGTTTTTCGTTTCTTCATTATTTGTGCAAGATGTTTAGCTTTGCCAATGGATTTTAATACATCTTTTTTGGTAATTTTTTCTGTCCACGATATATTTAGCATTCTTCTGTATAGCCACATCTCAAAGGCTTCGATTTTCTTGATGGTTGTCGCCTTCAATGTCCATGTTTCAACTCCTTAGAGCAGAATAGACCACACGTAGCATTTCAGCATTCGGCATCTGACTTCCATGTTTAGATCTTTATTGCAGAATAGTGCTCTCGTTTTCATAAGGACTGCCGCGCAACTTTAATCCTTCTCTTTATATCTATTTCTGGATCCCACCGTTCATTAAGCCAACAACCAAGATATTTATATCTTGACACTTGATCGATATTTTTCCCATTAAGTATCAGTTTCATTGATGAGGCCGGATGTTTGCTGATGATCATGTATTTTGTCTTGTTGATATTTATATTTATTCCCATTCATTGGCTTTCTATATATAATCTGTCAATGAGTTTTTGGAGATCCATAATGTCATCTGCAATTAGCACATCTGCATATCGTAGGTTGTTAACAATCTTTCCATTTATTGTGATTCCCTCTGAACATTCTTCCAATGCTTTTTTAAAGATTACCTCTGCATATATGTTGAACACGAGTGGTGAGTGCACACATCCTTGTCTCACTCCTCTTTTGATCTTAATATCACTGGTGGTAATGTTGTCTAATTGAACGGTAGTTGACTGATTCCAATACAGATTTGTTATTAGTCTTATGTCTTGTTCGTCCAGCCTTATTTGTTGAAGGACTTCTATTAACTTAGTGCATCTGACTTTGTCGAATGCTTTTTCAAAATCTATGATACACATAAAGACAGATTTCTGTTTTTCTATGCATTTTTGTATCAATATTTGGGTACAAAAAAGGGCCTCTCTAGTACCAAAACCATTCAGAAAGCCGAATTGTGTTTAACTTAGAATTTCTTTACTTTTTCTATAAATGCGATTCTGAATTACTTTCAAAAATATTTTTAATGTTTGGCTCATTAGACTAATAAGTCGGAGGTCACCACAGAAATTCGCTTTGGATTTCTTTGGGATAGTGATAAATGTAAATTTGAGCCAATCTGATGGAAATTCATCGCTTTCATATATTTTATTAAATATTTTTACAAGAAGTTTGATGTTATCTGGTTCTATTAATTTTAAAAATTCTGTTTGCACACCATCTGGTCCAATGGTTTTTCTGTTTTATTTGTTCCTATAGCTTTCTCTATTTCACATTTCATAATCGCTGGTCCTTGAATGTTATCTTTTATATTTATAGGCTTCTGTCTAGTATCATTGAAAAGTTCTGTTACATATTTTATCCAAATCTGTGCTTTATTCTCTTCTTCTGGAACTATTTTTCCATTTTCGTCTCTTATAGACACTATTTGCTTTTTCCTCAGTTTTCCGGAAATTTCGTTGATTTTCTTATACAGATTGAAATTATCATCTTTCTTCTGAAGCAGTTCAATTTCAGTACATACACTTTCATCCAATTTTCCTTGGCTTCTTTTATTTTTTTCTTGATTATATTATGTGTTTATGTATCTGGGAAGGTCTCTGTTTTTGTACATTCTTCTTGTATCAATAAGAGAAAGAATCTCATCTGTCATCCATTCCTGTTGTTTTATATTATTCACATAACCTACTTCTTCAATACTTGTTGTTACGATGGCATTCTTTAAGCTATTCCAAAGAGATTCCACTCTTTTATTTTCTTCTATGTTAATCTGTTGTAATCCCAGGTTAAGCTGGGTCTTGGCACTTTTATTTATGTTCGAGTCTTTCAGTTTTTCTACATCTATTTTCTTTTTCTTCTTTTGTGAAATTTTAGCTGATTTTAATCTAAGACGTACTTCTGCAACTATGGGATTGTGGTCTGATGAGATATCTGCTCCAGGATAAGTCTTTGCACTCTTTATACTACTGTGGAATCTTTTATTTATCAGTATGTAATCAATTTGATTTCTGACAATGTTATGTCCGTTATCTTGAGGCGATTTCCAAGTGTACAGTCTTCTGAGTGGAAGTTTCAACCAGGTATTTGCTATTGTTAGATCTTCTTCCTGACAGAACTGGACTAGGCGATCTCCTCTGTCATTTCTGGTGCCTAAGTCATGTTCTCCAACAATTTCTCCATCACCCCCTCTTCCCACTTTTGCATTGAAGTCACCCATCACTATGTTTATATCATGTTCGTTTGTTAGGTTTTTAATCTCTTTTAGGTGTTAATAAAACTCTTCAACATCTTCTTCACTTTTGTCAGCTGTGGGTGCATAAGCTTGGATGATATTTATGTTAACGGGGTTTCCCTTAAGTTGTAACAGCATTATCCTTTCAGAAAATGGAATCCAATTTATTACTGATTTATTGATTTCTTCATCTACTATTATAGCTACACCATGTCGATGTTTATTCTCGTCATTCCAAGAGTAATACATTGTCGTATTATCTTGTTGACACTTTCCAGATCCTGGCCGTCTTGTCTCGCAAATTCCCAAAATCCGGATGCCCAGCCCTCTTCATTTCTCTTGTGGCATTTCTTAATTTGCCAGCTTCATACAGAGTTCTGTTCCTAAGTTGCGATTTTAAAAGTGGCCACCATTTTGAGCCCGGAAATTCTTCGCACCCCTGTCCCATTTAAGGGACGCCGGGAACTTGGGGCCAATTGTAAGGGTTTGCTCGCCATGCAGATGGCAATAAAACCTCGCCAAGGTTTTATTGCCATCTGCAAATCTCTGATCACAAGCTTTTCCGTCATCATTTGGCTTCAACCTTGTGTCAATACTGACAATGCTGCTTCCCAATGTCAGAGGCAGTGACCCCAGCAGGTGTTTATTTATTGACGGCACTACTCGATATGTCACCGAGTTGTCATTGGGCTTGTGAGGTTTTAAGTGAGACAGAGTTGCCGCTTCTGCCCGCTGTTGGTCCACGGCTGCTTATTCACCAGATTGCTCTGCTTATATCGCAGCTAGCCTTCATATCTGAAGGCTGTTCCCCAATCCACCACACGGAAGTAGTCTGCTCTGCCCCGGGGGAAATTAATTAACGGAAATTGTTTAACACCATTATCCCCAATGGGTTAAAAGAGCTATTTTAGTTCTAACTTTTGGAAATCAGAGCAATCTCTGCTATTATAGACATCGCCAATAGCTGATCATGATTTTAAGGATTTATGGTAAGAGTAGAGCAAACAGTTACACTCACTTCATACTTTTAAACCCTTATTTGTATAAGTGTCTGAAATATTGCAAATTCTCTTAAAACATGACATTGGGAAAAAAAAAATTGTCGATATCAAAGAACAATTAAATCAGGAACTGGCAGAAAAAGCATAGAAAAGGCATCGAGAATATGTTCACTAATGGATGATTAGAATCGAACAAATAATGTTCTATTTCCTAGAAGTCTAGAATAATGGTTCTAGAAACATTGCCACAAGTCTACAGGTGCTCAGATTAGCTAGTTTTTAAATGTTAAACTGTAGAGGGAAAAACACATAACATTCCACTTTCATGATCTGTAACTGAAGAATAAATAAAATAATACTTACCGCTACTTAATGTTTCATGAATATTCTTGAGATAAAATTGATAAACCTTTTTATCTAATAAGTCATTTGTCTGTTCATTATATCTTGCAGAGTCGAATGAATCTCCCACGAAGTACTTTTTCCATTCTTTAGTGATATCTGTGGACATTTTAAGATGAAAATTCGGTGGAGCTGAAAGAATATTTTACGCATGATTTTATATTTTTTTCGTTACTTTGTTGTATTTATAAAGACGACAATATGATAATAACGTACATAAAGCATTAATTCAGTTTGATTTATGATTATATTCCAATATAATCAAAAACCAAAACTCGCATTTGGGAAGATTAAGGCCTTGATAAAACCTTAATAATATTAATTATTAAGTAATGATTAATTATTAAGTAAATAAATAATTAATAATTTATTAATTATTAAATTATTACTGAATTGCACAATACGTATGATATCTGTCATGGGTAGTATATGACCTTCCTCGATGAGTTCCTCACTCCCTGGAGGTGTCTCTTAATAATAATAATACTAATAATAGTTATTATTATTATTATTATTATTATTATTATTATTATCATTATTAACTTGTTGTTATGTCAGAATATGTTGTTATATATGTTTTATGTCGTTATTGTGTCAGAAACACAACAACCTCATCCGCCATTGATCATACAAATATACTTGCCCCTCCAAACAGCCACACAGCAGCCGTCATAACATGCAAACTGGCAGACCATTATTTCACAGCATTACAGTTACACACTGAACCAGAACCCATAAAACTCACTGAGACTACAAAACAGTGTGATAGCATTCTAAACGAAACAATAGTAAACGATGAAATCAGAAAAACAGACTGGATGCAGATGGCATCTTTAGACTCTGCTGAAGCTGTATATAGTAATCTTAAACTTGCATTTAATTTAAATATATAACAAAGCATTAACAAAAATAAAAATACGCCACAAACGAAACAAAATCCATGAATAACAGACAACATATTAACAGACATACAAAGAAAACATGCCCTATGGAAACAACTTAAGAAGTGGCCGAACAATATCGCTTTAAAAGCTGAATACAAAAGAAAACGGAATCTCCTAACAACACGGATTAGAACGGCAAAAAGAAACAATTACAGCAACAAATTAACAACAGCTCAGAATGACATAAAGGAAACCGGGCACCTGATTAATGAAATGCTGGACAATATACATATAACCACTGCCTCAGAAACAATAAAACACAGCTTTGCCTGCGATCCCAAATCCCTGAAACAGTTGGCAAACAACTTTAATCCGCACTTCGTGAACTCTGTCCAAAAACTACAAGAAACAACCTTTCCTCGCACTAACGACCATTCTTCACTAGGCCCACGAGCAACCCAGTCGATGTGGTTTCCCACATTAACAAAAGAAGAACTATCACTGGCAATTCAACAAATTAATCCTAACAAAGGACCGGGGATAGACGGAATCAGACCAAAAGACATCAAGAAACACTCAACCGACCTACTTCCAGTTATACAAAAACTGTTAAATAAACGCTTCGAAACGGGACACATATCTGAAACACTAAAGACTGCATTAATCACACCCATACACAAACATGGAAACATAAACATTATAAGTAATTACAGACCCATCGCCACGTTGTCTGTAATCAACCAAATCATGGAGCGCATCATGCATCACAAACTCTCCACATATGTTAAAAAATTTCAAATCATACCAAACACACAATATGGCTTTTAAAAAAATAAAGGAACAGCAACACTCCTGGAAGATTTCACAGACTTAATAAACGCTGCATTGGATAATAACAGAATAACATTAGTGATATTCATTGACCTAACAAAAGCATTTGACACACTAACACACAAAACCTTGTTAACGAAACTTACCCATATCGGAATTGGAGGTCGTCTACTCCAGTGCTTTAAAGCATACATGAAAAACAGAAAGCACACTACACGTATAGGATCAGCGTACAGCAAAGAGGTACATGTAACCTATGGAGTACCGCAAGGAGCTGTCCTATCTCCCATTCTATTAAACATATACACACACGACATAAGCTACCTTCCCCTAAAAAGTAAAATCTCTCAGTACGCAGACGACACGGCCATAGTATCCATTCACAGGAACGCAAATATCGCTTACACAAATATGCAATACGACATCAATCAAATCACTAACTGGTTGACCGAAAAGGTCATTTATATAAACCCCTGGAAAAACAAAGATAATGATATAAAAAAAAACAAACCCTACCCATAGAAACTAAATATCTCACTATCCGACATTCATCCTCCTATACACAAAGCGCAGAACCTAAAATCACAACCATCACACAGGTGAAAACAATACGCTATCTCGGACTTCACTTCGATGCTGACCAAAGTTGGAATAGCCATACCAACTACCTACATACCAAGCTTAGGATAATAGCAAGCAAACTATACAGATTAAAAGACATTGCCCCAACTCACATAAAAATACTAATCTATAAAGCATTATGTGAAAACCTTTTAAGATATGCAATCACATCATACGCATTCTGCGCAGACTACAGACTTATCAGGTTACAATGGTTGCAATATAAAATGGTAAAACTGATATTCTGGGAACAACCCACATTTATGCAGGAAGCACGGACCCAACACAAAATATTTAAGGTGAAACACATATGCCACTACACAGTCATGTTAAAACATTGCTACAGCCCAACCTATAGAGTAACCAGAACAACATATCAAATAACATTTGATTATATAGAGAAACCTGTGGAAAATTCACGACTAAGTTTAACCCATGTGAGCCACAGTAGCAGGATTTTTTATTAAGTACATATTTCGTCCTAAGATACCTAGGACGAAATATTTGCGTAATAAAAAATCCTACTACTGTAGCTCACGTGTGTTAAACATAGTTATATCAAATAACAAGACCACAGTCAACAAACTACATGACATATAAGTACAACAATCAGTACGGTAAAGCCACCCGAAACTTCTACGTACCTGACATGATAAACAAACTGCCATTCGACAACAGAAACCTAGGAACATACAGAGAGCTGAAACAGGCGCTATATAAATATTATAGCGAGAATGAAAATTAGAGAGAGTAATTCCTGTTTCTATTTCTCTCTCCCCACACACGCACATGCACACGCACGCACACACTTATGACAAATCCCCTCTCAAAAACTATCACTACAAGAACACAAAGAAACAAACACACCATGTCTAAATCCAACCCTATTTAACAAAAAAAAGAAGAAGAAAAAGTTAAACTCTAATAGCAGTTGAAGTCTTCCAACACGTACCAACAAACAGTAAAATCAACACCTAGCTTGAGACCAGTATAGAAACATAACCATGAAAACACCACCATCAATCATCTATTATCTTCTCAGATAAGCTCTGCTAAGCTTCGAGGAAGAAAATTATTAACTTGGGAATATCTGTTATTAATAATTGTAAGGTGTTATAAATATTATATATATACTGTATATATATATATACAGTATATATATACATATAATTATATAATAATATACATATATATATATATAATTATTTATATAACTAATTTATATAAGTAATTTATAATATATAAGTAATTTAAGTGCATTCAAAATAAAACTTACCTTGATTCAGATGTGTTGGCAAATGTCTCTTAACTCTTTGAAGATTACAACTCAAATGATATCTCGAAATGTACGTCTTTAGTTGTCGCAGATAAGATGAAAATAACACGTAATCTCAAGGTTAATTCTGTTTAAATTATGATTATGTAAGATCACTTAAAACTCTGAACAATAAAAAATTATCTTTTATCTATACAACGTTTGATAGCCACCTATTAATTATTTTTAAGTTGAAGGTACTTTAAGCACCCATCAGCACACATTTTATCTATTTATTGAGACAAATTATTATTACAAGTAAAGAATATATAGAATAGTACGCAATCTATCGTTCATAATGTTAAAGAAAAATAAATGGTGCGTCATTTTGTAGTCAGACAGTGTACCACACACAAACACACACACACACACACCCATGCATATATATTTTTATTTTATTAAAAGATAATAGTCTTATGTACAGGATTAACCGGTTTTAGTTCTCTGCTGTCAGGCAGAGAGGAAGTTCACACGCTGATTGATTGTTGAGATAAATTACGTAACAATAACAGTCGTTATAGGATGATATTAAACTTTACATACCAGTCACAGTTTTTATAACATGATGCTACAACTTACACGAAAGTTGCCATAAGATAATATTACATATTTACATGAAAGTAACAGATGAACATCATGTACACTGTAAGCACGAAAACTGTTTCTTCTCCATTTCTTTGGGAGGCGGAGTAATGATGTCACTTCTAAGTTGGAAAGTGAACTGTGATACAGTCCCCCTGCTCAGCTTCTCTCTCTCTCTCTCTCTCTCTCTCTCTCTCTCTATGAAACTGTTGTGCTGTCTGGTCAGGGATGAAGACTACTCGTTAAACCTTCATTAAACGGACTGGGTCTGAACTCCACAAGTAGAAATAGAGGAAACACAACTTGTGCCACTGGCACCCGCCCCAAAAGCTGTTGGGCGCATCTTTGGTTCATCTGCGTAACTCTCTTTCTCACCCTTACAGCAGCAGCATTGCATCTTACCTAAAGACAAGGCTGATGTCCTGGTTTCATTTTTCTCTTCCAATTCCTTCATAGCAAATTACTCTTTTCTGTGCTTAAAACATTTCATCTCTTCTATGACCTTATATAATATACATAAACAAACCGTCAATAGCTATAAAGGAAAACCTCGCTTAACGGGAATTCGATATGCGCGATAATCAGTTAGCGCGATTGAGGGAAATAGTACTATTTCACACTTTGAGCGAGTGATTAATCACTTATCCTGATTTTTTAAAGTTATGCGAAATATTTTGTCGCCAAATCTGCACCTGAGCGAAAAAGAAAGCTGGAAGTCATTAAGGGACATGAAAATGACGCTATTAATACAATGATTGTACGAGTCCTCGGATAACGAGTGTCTACAGTTTGGACTCTGTTACATACGTGCAAAGAATACAGAGAACAAGGAAATGTTGCTGCTGCTTCTTTAAGCATGCAGATCACCCGAAATAGAAGCCATTTAATGATCGAGATGGAGCGTCTTTTATCACTCTGGATTGAGGATTATAACCAAAAAAGAATACCGCATAGTACAGGGAAAGTACAAGCAAAAGCTCTCAATATTTTTACCTCGTTGAAGGAAACCAAATCTCAAGAGGAACGTAAAAGCTTTACTGTGAGTTTAGGATGGTTTGACTGTTTTAAAATCGAGCTGGACTGCATAATAAGAATAACTGGGGAATCTGCTAGTGCTGATAAAGATTCTGCCGCCCAGCTTCCTGAAGAATTGTAAAGGGAAATTCAGGAAGGTGGTTACGACGATCGGTAAGTATTCAGCGTCGACGAAATTTGTCTCTTGTGGAAGCGTTTGCTAAAAAAAGCTTTCCTAGCTAAAACTAAAGTATCTCAACTAGAATATAAAGTATCTAAAGATAGTCTTAAGTTTTTATTAAGAGACAATGCTAAAGGCGACTTTAAACTCAACTATATGTTAGTGTATAGTGTGCAAAATCCAAGATGTAGCATTATTGAAGGAATCAGCGCAATTGGAAAAGAATTTGCATTTAATGAACTGGATAATGAAGATGTGACAAAATCGCTCGATTCCCATTAAGAAGCGAAGCGATCGCTAGCTATCTCAGATTGCATGACAAAATGAAAAAGTCCAGCACGATTCAAACATCTTTACTTTATTTATTTTTTTTGTAAAAAAAGTAGCATAATCAAATGCTTAGACATTAAATAAAAATTTAAGCAATTGATTTTGTATTAATTTTCATGATTCTGTCCTCTAATATAGCTTATACTGATTTTTTTCCAAATTTACGCTAACTGATGGATGAATTGTAATTATTCCTATTGTTTGTTGATTCGCTTAACGCGATTTCGCTTAGCCCGCATTAATTGATTGATTAATCAATCGCATTCAGTGAGGTTTCCTGTATATGATAATATTTAGAGTGCAAATGTGATCCGATTTGGTTATTCTCTTGCTTGTAACTGTGTAACCAAGTGAATCTCATAAAGCCTAAGCATAGCATCTTATGCATATATTTGTGTCCAATAGACAGCGTAGTTCGTGACTGAGATTTACAGAAACTATGTGAAAATCCTTCCTCTATCGTCTTCAATTAGATCCACTTCCATTATTTTGACTAATTAGTTAAAATCGAAATTAATTTTAATTAAAAACTAATGCATGCTGAATTAAGGTTCTGAATCTGAGTGGGATTGAGATTCAGATTAGGTCATAGCGGAGTGCAAAACCAAACCTGTAATGACATCTTTTCGAATCGGGTTCCAATTTATTTCCTAAAGTGTCTTTACAATATTGGATTGGGCTGTTACATTAAAGTAGATCAGAAAAGATGCCATCCGAAATTTGGACGGCATCTTTTCAATCTGGATTAGACTTTCGTAATCTAGCGTTTCATAAATATTGGATTGGACCGGAAATCTTGTGAATTATCTTGCTTTTTTAAATCAAACTAACATGATTCTTTGCTAACGTTAGGATATTCCAGAACTTTATAATTTAAGAAGGCATTACAAAAGCCTGTAAGTTATCATGTAAGCTTTCACCACGTGTGTCTCTTTCAGGTTCAGTTGGCTATTATCGCAAAGTAACTTCGTCTCAGAACACTTAAAGAAATTATTGGGCGGTTGATCCTAATATCCACAGAGTTTCCCTGAAGATAAGTCTGTTTTGACAGTCTAATGAACGTAACATGTTGAAGTAGAAGATGAGAGTAAAATGTGTTGAGTTATCTCAGTTTTCTTTTAAAATGATTCGAAGCTACGTAAAACGTATACACCAATGCATCATGGTACATTTGTCCATGAATGGCTCTGGATGCAATTTTTATAAAAGTACACCATATCACCATAAACGAATGCTATTACAAAACCAGCATTTTTGTTTATTTCGGGCTCCCGCTAACATGGCAAACAGGACCTTTTCAGATATCACATAGCAAGATAAGAGACCTTACAATTTTACAGAAATTCAAACCTAAAGTGATTAGTTTATGTACAAATTGACAAGCTAAACTTAAATCAACCACAGATCAAGAAACAAATTCTGACGATTATTTTGTTCACTATAACTAACAACTTATCTATATAGTATAGATTTTTCCAAGCTTATCTAATAACCGTTTTTCGAATATCAGAATATTTGGGGGAGGGTGAGGATGAAGAGATTCCAGCCTTGTTTGTTGTAGCCAACCAGTGTCATTCTCGGCATCACTGGATGATGTTCTCCTCCCCATGGAATGATGCTAGTGGATCCTGGACTCTTCTAACCAGAAAGCATCCATTGTCACAAGTCTCGCATTGTACAAGCAGCACTGTTCCAACAGCATATCCAAGCATTCCGTGGCTCCACTGGCAGCCTTTCTCCTGATTTGAATTCCATCGAATATTTTTGGAATCAATTGGAAAGCAGCATCCTACCGTCGATTCCAGTACCTCGATCGGCCGGTGTCTTCCAAGATATTATTCTTTCTCATTGGTCCAGAATCTTAGGGAACATTCGGTAGTCTAGTAGTATGAATTCCAAGACGAATATTATCGGTTAACTAGACCAAAGGAGACCCAACCGTCAATGTTAAGCGGAAAAACTGTCTTTCTCTATATTTGTTAATTTTTAATTTTATCTTTATTTCTTCATAAAATGTAACCCGGAACTTATTTTAAAATAATCATTATTTTATATTTTCAATAAACAGAGCTCTTTTTTATTTTATTTGCTTAGAGATAGATGGAACAATTGCGTACTCAGATGTATCTGCTTAATATAAGCAAAGGTACAATACGTATTGTCTCCATTGCTACTTTTTGCCCTCGTTATCTTTAGGAGACCCCAACGTTACGATTCATAAGAACGATAATACTTAGTATCCTGAAGGCCACATACATAAAAACGTATCTTGTGAAGGAGACTTTTTTTCACTCATTTCAGTGATATAGTTGAGATTGCTACAAGCGCTGTGCTCATTTATTTAAATAAAGCAAATCATTGTCTTGGAACGTATACTAGAAGGTCACGTTCCAAGCACTGATAATGTTGTTGGGTCTATGCTGAACATCGTGGATTAAGAGTAATCTTGATTTGTGGTCATATAATCTTTTCTTTATGTTTACGAGAAGGCATTTCTATTTAGTGATGAGTAGGTTGGATTTGAGTTTGATTAAGTAAATTATAAAGACATCGAGCATTTTATAGAGATACTTGGAATGAATAGCCAAGGTTTTAGAACATTATTATTTAATTCATTTACTTCTTATCGGTTACATAGAAAAGTTTATGAAACTTATAGATATTAGTGGGGGTGTTTAGGCATTGGGCAACTAGAAAGACGAAGTATGTGGATATTTCGACGAACAACTGGAAGTATTCCTGAAGGAAAACTGAAAATGGCGGACTGTTCACATATGCTATGTTTAAAACTGGATAGTACTGTATATAAATGATATCGTGATTAGTGATGTAACATCACGCGGCTCGTTCTAACTTTGAACGATCAATTGTTTGTATTATACCTTTTAAAAATCGTTTTCTGTCATGCCACTGATGATAGTTTGTTATTGCCAAACTGAAATATCTGTCAAAATATTGAATATACTTTTCTTGTGCTTTTTTAATAATTCCTAACAACAACAGCCGACACAACCCATTTTTGCATTGTTGCATAAAAATCAGTAAACATCAAGGACTGCTGCTAGGCCTATGATGAGAGCAGTTTGCTTCCATTATATAATAAGTCTGTCATAAAATTCATAGTAATTGCTATTCATATACTGTATTATGCTATCTCCTTAGAGACATCTCATGAGAACAATAGGAACTAAAGTAAAGTAAATAGTAAAGTCAAGTTACCTTAGACTTATTTTTATTAGACTTAGAACTATTTTTTGTAAATCTTATTTTATTTTGTTAAAATAACATATAACTATTTATTTATTATAGATACAAGGCTGAATCATGACGAGTGTCACTGTTGAAAATATGAAAAGAATTATATTTTTTCAATTATCGTTACACGAAACAAATGTCAGAATTATCGGGCTAATTGCAGCTAGACTCGCCGATATTCGTTTACGCTTGTCATTTGCACGTTACAAGTGATTCCGACACTGCTCGTTTGGACAGTGCCGCTAACAGTTAAATTATATGCATGCGCGCGTTATTTCTGTGAGATATGAAACTTTATTATTGGTGTTTGTTCGTGGTGAGGGTGAAATATTTTTAATAAAGCAATTTTTAATATGTAAATTTATTTATTAATAAATTCGTTACCGATTAGGAAAAAATAATTTTTTTTTTCATTTTGTTTATGCAGCACCTCAAATTAAAATTTTCACCGGTCGCCACTGCATAAGAGGTATTTTAAAAGGGTTTTTAAGAGGGAAGTGGTAGATACAAGAGGCCATTCTATTTTATTTTTCATGTCTGAGGAGGTATGCGCCTCGGTAGCAGGAAATCCATTTTAATCTTTCGCCCAAGATAGGAAAGAGATTCCCTATCTCACTGGGGTGTCTATTTTTGTTTCTGGTGGTATTCTTCTGAAGATAATCTATATATATATATTTTTTTTTCTTTTTTGGGACTATTGCATTTTGCAGTGCTTTTATTTATTAAGAATTAAACTCCTCTCTCTATATATATATATCTGTTTTGGATATCACCTGTTCGTTTTCAGTGAACTACGTATCCTTTTTACTGCCTCATTTATAAAGACTTTGGGTATTAAGTATTTCATTTCAGGTATTTTAGGTATTAAGCACCGATTTTAGATGGTAGGTGTATATGTACAGCAAACATTGCACCATGAGAAGACAGACCTGGAATCAGTGAAAGTACCCATTTAGTAATAATGTCTTGCGATAATTTTTTCTTGACGCATCGCTGAACTGGAAAGCGTGGACTAATATGTTGTGTTCCATTAAGTTCGTAAGGTGTGTAGAGTACGTGTTTCTTGTTCGTAGTATGTCCTTAGAGCTCTTTTCAGGCTATTGTAGTTTGTAAGGTTTCTGTATTCAAAAGGTAATTTGTTTATCGTGTCTGGGATGTAGAAGCTTCGTGTGGCCTTTCCGTAGTGATTATTGTATTTATATGTGATATAGGTAGTTGTCTGAGGTCTTGTTACACTGTATGTATTTCTGACTGTCCTGTAGTTGGCATCGAAATAATGTTTTAGCAAAGCTGCATAGTGACATAATTTTTTTTTGCTGTCAGTATTTTGTGTTCTGACATTGCAGTGCATATAAAGTCTATATTGTCTCTTTGTTCCCAAAATATCAGTTTTAACATTTTGTACTGTAACGACATTAATCTATTTAGTTTGTAGGGTGCATAGAAAACATACGTTGTTATATCGCATCTTGGTATATTTTGGCATAGTGCTTTGTATATTTTTTAGGCGTGTGGAAACTTTTGTAAATGGTTGATGTGGCTATTCCATCTCATATCTGCATCGAAGTAAATTCCAAGGTGTCATATCGTTTCAACCTGAGTGATTGTAGTGGTTTTACTGTTCTGTGTGTTTTTTATGTTGGAGAGTGGAATGTTGTATGGTTATATATTTGTTATCAACTGGTAGGGTCAGTGGATTTCTGAATATCATTAATTTTGTCCTATCTGAGTTTAGGTGTATGTAGTTTTGGGTGAGCCAGTCTGTGATCAGATTTATGTCATGTTGCATATTTGTTTGGCTATGCTTCCGTTATTATGGATGGATATTATAACTGTATCGTCAGTGTATTGCAAGATCTTTCCTTTGAGTGGGAGCTGATTAATATCGTGCATATAAATATTGAATAGAGTTGGTGAGAGTACAGCTACCTGTGGCACTCCACAAGAAACTGGGAGCTCTCTACTTCGGTTTCACCAAATACTGTGATATGCTTTCTATATTGAAGGTAGTTTGTAAACCACATGATGATACTAATTAATTATTAATAATCATAAGAACCAACGTCTGTTCTTTCAGTATCTTCATAGAAATACAAAATGGGTATCGATGTGAAACTGCAAGTTATTCTATCAAGTAGTTTCTTTTATGCAGCTGACTGAATCAGAAGTGGTGTCTATATCCCTTGAAATGGAAAAAATTAAGTATCGTGCGGTTATAAAATTCTTTGTAAAAGAAAGTTTAACGCCAAAAGAAATTCTTTCGAATATCATTCGTAAACGTTTATGGGCACTCTTCTTTGTTTTCGACAATTACGAAATGAGGTTCCCTAGTTTAAACGTGGCCGCACCATCATTCAAGATGATCCACATGAAGGAGGTCCAAAAAGTCTAACAACAACAGAAATCATTGATCGATTGCACTATATTGTATAGGATGACTGGTGAGTCAAAGTGCATGAAATTTCTGAGCTTATATGCATTTCAAAACAACGTGTAAGATATATTTTGCATGAAGAATTGTAAATGAAAACGCTTTGCGTAAGATGGGTGCCGCGCTTGCTCACAGCAGATCAAAAACGCACTCGCATGAAAATCTCTGAGCAGTGCTTGGAGCGTTTTAACAAGAATAAAACTGATTTTGTGCGTCGATTTATTACTATGAATGAGACTTGGATTCACCATTACGCACCAGAATCAAACCAACAGTCAAAACAGTGAACAGAAGCCGGTCGTTCAGCGCCAAAGAAGACAAGGTCGGGTTCCATCAGCAGATTGAATTTTTTTTTTTTTTTTTGTTAATTATCTTGAAAAGAGTCAAACAAATACCGGGGAATGTTATTCCGATCTTTTAACCAGACTAGACGAAGAAATTCATGAGAAAAGACCTCGTTTGCAAAAGAAAAAAATCATCTTTCTTCAGGACAATACACCTGCCCACAAAGGTGTTTTGGCAATGGGAAATTTGGCTCTCTCTGTCTTGGTTCTCTTCCCAAAACTAAAACTCTTCCTCGCTGGTCAGCGTTGTTCTTCGAATCAAGAGGTGATTGCAGTTGGAGAGGGATATTTTGCTGATCTTAATGAGAACCACTACAGGGATGGGATGATGGCCCTGGAGCATGCTGGAATAAATGTATTAGTCTTAAGGGAGATTACGTTTAAAATAAAAATAATTTCGAAATTGTAAAGTTTTTTTTTCATCTTTAGGCGGAGAACTTTTCAGCCCACCCTCGTATTAAACGAGAAAAAGTTAATAACACACGCAAGTTTAATTTTGATCAAGAGAAAAAATATATAAAAGCAATTTCAGCTGACGAACACTATAAATACCTTAGTGGTATTCTCCACTCGAAAGTTAAACAACAGGCAACATCAGAATTTATTAAAAGAGTTAGAAATATTCTGAAAATAAAAATAAATAGATTAAACACAGTTATAAGAATGAACTATTGGGCTATACCAGTGATCCTATACACAGCTGGCATAATATATTGGACAAAAGAATACCTGGATAGACTGGACCGCGAAACTAGAAAACTAATGACTATGCATCATGCATTACATCCACGAAGTGATGTTGACCGGTTGTACCTACCGAGGAGAACAGCTGTACAAAAGAAGAAATTAGTTTAAGAAGTTACATCGACAACCGCTATGAGCCAATGCTTCCAGCAATTACACGAGGGTCTTCTGAAAGCAACAGAAAACAAATCCGAGTAAAGGAACAACAAAATAACAGATATGTGCGCTGGAAAAATAAACCCTTGCATGGACAGTTTCTTCGAAATCCTGAGGAAAAATTGACGTGAAAAAGACGTGGCAATGGCTACAATACGAATACATTAAAAAAAGAAACAGAAAAGTTTATTCTAGCAGCTCAAGAACATGCATTACAAACTAATGCGATGAAACAAAAAATTTTGAACATCGATAATGACAGCAAATGCAGATTATGCGATCAGAAAGATGAGAGTGTAGAAAATCTAATCGATACCTGAAGCAAAATTGCTCAAACTAATTATTGGTACCGCCATGATCAAGTGGCCTAAATAATTCATTTGCATGTATGCAAAAAATATGGTTTCCCTACTTATAATAACTGGTGGCAGCATAAAATAGAGACAGTATTGGTAAACGAAACAGCAAAAATGCTCTGGGGCCTTAGGATACAAACTGATCGGCATTTGGAACACAATAGACCTGACATCAAAATTATCGACAGGTTTGTATTATTGATATCGCAATACCCAGTGATAGCATTAACAACAAAGAACTGGAACAAATTACTTAATACCGAGATCTGGCAATCGAAGTTGACCTAATGTGGCTGAAATACACCAAAGTCATCCCAACAGTTATCGGTGCACTTATCGCAATTTCAAAGAAGCTATCCAACTATTTACAGCAACTAAACGAAGTGACCACGTATGATCTACAAAAAACAGCATTACTTGGAACTGTCCATATTTTACGACGCCACCTGACGGACTATTCTTAGATTCTTGGGTAGAATCTGAATTGTTCTGTATCTCCAGTCAAATTTTTGTTTATATATCTTGTTTTGACTGTATCAGTTATGTGAATAAAACAACAACAACAACAACAATAATAATAATAATAATCCCCCGAAGGAACACGACCTTGTCGTGGCGGTGGGGCTTGATTGCTTCAGTGATGTTGAGAGTTATTCGGATGGTTGCATAGCTGCTAGCAAGGGAGATCTCAGGAATCTGCCTGAGATCTCCCTTGTCAGGCAGATCTCAACTGAGGAGCCAGATTAACAGTGTTCCATCCCCCATCTTAATGGTGAAAAGGAAGAAGAGATCCATATCGGATCAGTCGACGCCCGGGTCATCAAGGACTGCGTCAGATGTTGGGGATCCTGGGCATCAGGCGACAAGTGGGCTACAGCACCCAGCTCTCCTTGCTGGGCAATCAGGGCAGGAAGCTGAAAAGCGACTGGAAGAAACGAAACGTAACAAATGGACTGTAGAAGAAAACATACATTATGAAATGTTTTTACAGATTAACACCAGAAAAACGAGGTTTCAGGAAGCGTGTGCATTTAATTAGGAAACAAAGATTCCCAGAATCTGCAATAACAGAACAAAGACTTCTGGAGCAAAAGAATTTCATTTTCCGTAACAAAATATTTACTGAACTTGAGCCCCAAGAGTTACGTAATAAACCAACAACTCCAGTAACAGAAAATCATCAGGAAGTAGCTATATCAAGCTTTTGAATTCAACTCAGTAAACATCAAGCTGACGACATACCTCAGAATGTTTTGACAGAAGGGCAGTGTAAAATGAAGTCAGGGATATTGGAACATATGAACTCCATAAATGACCGTATAAGACTACCACCACTAAAAGTTTTACAACAATCTAAGCTAAAACAGCTCCTCTTAGACGCAAATGCTGTAATTGAAACCATCACAACCAACAGTATAAAGGAAACAAATCAGCTTCTATACAGCACAGCCTACATCATTTCAGTGAAGCTTGCTTGCAAACCGAAAGAGCAAAAGCCGAGGATGAAACAATCTGAACCATGGAAAATCCGGTTTACAACAATCTAAGCTAAAACAGCTCCTCTTAGACGCAAATGCTGTAATTGAAACCATCACAACCAACAGTATAAAGGAAACAAATCAGCTTCTATACAGCACAGCCTACATCATTTCAGTGAAGCTTGCTTGCAAACCGAAAGAGCAAAAGCCGAGGATGAAACAATCTGAACCATGGAAAATCCGGTTAGAACGAAAGGTTAACAGGCTTCGAGTTGATCTAAGCAACTTAAAGAGTTTTAAAGAAGGAGGGTTGAAAAATAATGACATCAAAAACAAACTGATTAACACATATAATTTGGCCAACAAAACAATGGCTACAGTTACCAAAGAGCTAATAAAAAAAATTACAACGACTGCACAGAAAATTAAAAGATATGAAGCAAGAATAAACCAATATGTACAAAATATGAAATTTCGACTGACGTTGTTCCGACAACTGGAAAAACGTCAGTTCTTCCAGTCTCTCCAGAGAAATACAAATGCTAACCATCATTCACCCGGAAAAGAAGAAACACTTAAATTTTTGAAGTCAATCTGGGATAATCCTATTGAACACAATAAAGATGCTTCATGGATTAAGGAAATAGAATCAGAAATGAAACAAAAACAAATGCAAAATGACATTATCACTAAAGAAATGGTCAGTTATCAAGCTAGAAAATTAAAAAACTGGAGTGCACCTGGCAAAGCCGAACTACATGGATTTTGGGTTAAAACATCTAACCAGTCTACATGATCGAATGGCAGAACAATTTCATTATTTGTTGCAGACTAGCTCAGTGGAAGACTGGATGATATCTGGGCGCACTTTTCTCTTTATGAAAGATAAGGATGCAGACCCAAGTAACTATCGTCCTAACATGCCTACCAACTATGCTTAAGATGTTCACCGCAATCATAGCAAATTCCATATATCGTTACTTATCGGATAATCGGATTTATCCGATTGAACAAAAAGGCAATTTTCAAAAATCTAGAGGAAAAAAAGACCTTATCCTTATTGTTAAAATGATTCTCAGAAACTGAAAAAGACGAAAAACTAATTTAAACATGGCATGGATAGACTACAATATTGCATTCGATTCCCTCCCACACTACCACAAATATTTTTAGTGATCCTAAAATCATTAAAACTATTTGTAATTAGCAAAAACATAGGTTCGTTTCTGGCTACTGCTATGAAATCATGGAAAACAACATTAATAGTGAATAATAATCAACGATTTGAAGATATCAGCATTAAACGTGGAATTTTCCAAGGTGATTCCTTGTCACCATTGCTCTTCAACATTTCTTTGATACCATTGTCTATGATTCTGAAGAAAACAAAACTTGGATATGAAATTCCTAAATATAATATTAAAATTTGCCATCTGTTCTATATGGATGACTTGAAGCTATATGGAAAATCGATCCAGCAAACAGACTCTTTATTGAACATAGTTCATATTTTCAGTCAGGACATCAAAATGGAATTATGTTTAGATAAATGCGCAATTTTATCTATTAAACGAGGAAAAATTAATGACAGTAGCAATTTTAATTTTGATGAAGAGAAATATATAAAAGAAATTTCAGCTGACGAACACTATAAATACCTAGGAATATTAGAAGGCAATGATATTCTCCACTCGAAAGTTAAATAACAGGCAGCATCAGAATACATCAAAAGAGTTAGAAATATTCTGAAAACAAAACTAAATGAATTAAACACAATTAGAGCAATGAATTCTTGGGCTATACCAGTGATCCGATACACAGCTGGCATAATAGATTGGACAAAAGAAGACCTGGACAAACTAGACCGCAAACTAGAAAACTAATGACTATGCATCATGCATGACATCCACGAAGTGATGTTGACCGGTTGTACCTACCGAGGAGAATAGGTGGACGGGGTCTGCTGCAAGTGAGACAGACTGTGGAAGAAGAAATTGATTTAAGAAATTACATCGACAATAGCTTTCAGCCAATGCTTCAAGCAATTACACAAGAGGGCCTTCTAAAAGCAACACGAAACAAATCCGATTACAAAAAGGAACAACAAAATATCCGATATGTGCGCTGGAAAAATAAACCCTTGCATGGCCAATTTCTTGGAGATACTGAGGACAAAATCGACGTCAACCAGATATGGCAATGGCTACAACACGGATACATTAAAAGAGAAACAGAAGGATTTATTTTAGCAGCTCAAGAACAGGCATTACAAACTAATGCAATCAAAGCAAAAATTTTCAACATCAAAAATAACAGCAAATGCAGATTATGCGATCAAAAAGATGAGACTGTATATCATCTAATCAGTGCCTGCAGCAAAATAGCTCAAACTGACTATAAATACCGTCATGATCAAGTGGCCAAAATAGTTCATTGGCATGCATGCAAAAAATATGGCTTTCCTACTTCAGATAACTGGTGGCAGCAGAGCCGGCGCTAGGCTCTTTGTCGCTTGCGTGCAATGTCTATCTAAGCGCCCCTGTAACGATCCGGGCTTGTGTGGTTCTTTTACGATAATAAAAATTTTAATTATTTGAAATTTCTTAAATAAATTTTGACAGAACAGCCACACGTTGGTTCGCTAAATGTAATGAACCGCGGGTGTTGACTAAGCAGGATAATCGTTAAAAACCAGAATATTCAAAAAATTCTCAAAAGTTAAAGCAAATTTTGATAAAGCCACCTCACTTTAATCGTTGAATATAATGATACAGGGAATTTAGCCTTCTCACCGACCCGAATCACTAACAAAATTAAAATGAATTTTAATTAAAGTTAAAATTTATTTGAACTAAAATTTAAAAAAAATCTTGCATTTTACTAAATTCTTAGTAAGTTGAAAAAAATGTTTAATAATTTTTATAAGTGGAACTATCTTTTAGGGAAATAAAAGAAACTCAAGATAGATGAGAAAATAAGAAAACAATTCAGAAATAATTAGAACATTTAATATAAGTATTCAAAAAATAACATCTTTACAGAATAACAGAAAATAAATTAAATTACTTAAATATATTTGCATTTTTTTAAATTAAATTTTAGGGTTTTCGATTTCATATTCATAAAATTAGAAATAATGGTCTTAACGTCTAATTCCGCACATATATCCTTTTCAATAGCTATTAACGCCAAACTACCAAGCCTTTTTTGTGACATACTTGTTCTTAAGTAGGTTTCAATCGATTTCAACTTGGAAAAGGAACGTTCACCGCTCGCTACACTAACAGGTAAGGTTAATAGTATTCTTAAAGCAATTGAAAAGTTAGGGAAAGATAAATTATTGGACAAAATAAAATTAAGAATATCGAACGGATTTTGAATATTTAAATTATCCTTTCGAAAAATATCCCGGAAAGTACATAACTCGTCATATAGTTCTATTGCATTTACGTCTTTATTGTCGCCGTCCTTCAAGAGAATCTCTAAATCGTAATACTTTTTTCGTAAATCTTCGTTATTAATTTGTAGTATTCTATACAAGAAATTAAAATTATCATAATATGTTTTTAGTTGTTCAAAACGTTCTATTACCGAACACATTGCAACGTCTAGAAGTATATAAAACACATTCACTCTAAATTTATCTTCTGGCGATTGTGGCGTTTCGTCTTGAAGCTCGTAGTCAAATTGTCGTGTCTTCTTTCGTCGTCGAAGTTCCGTACCAGTTTTAAATTCTTGTTCTCCATCCACCTCTTCACTCAGTTCTTTTGCCGTTTTAGAACTTCTTTAAAATTTGTATCTGATCGATACTCTTGTAAGAATATTTTTAAATTTTCGATAGATTCTAAAGCAAGTGTAATGTTCATATTCTTGTCTTGAGGCATTTTACTGACAGGGTTCATTCTGTTAAGTAAATCATACCAAGTTATAAGAGAGCAAATAAATTTGTACTCCTTTGTTTTAGCACATAATGTTTGTGCTTCATGCTGAGTTTCTTTATTAAAATTTTTATTATTTAAATTTTCAAAAAGTGCATCATAAATTTCTCGTAACTATATCGTCGAGGGCGGATTGCATTAATTTTACTTTCCCATTTTTCTTTTCGTTTCGCGTTTCTGATGGCTGTTTCAATGTTAATTTTTTTACGAACTTTAAAGGGATTGCCCAACGTTTGTAAGAGAATGAAACGAAATTGTAAATTTCTTGAATAATTGCAAAGAAACAAACTAATTGTATCTGCATTCACTTTGGCCGAATCATTAATGATTAAATTTAGAATGTGAGCAGCACATGGCACGTAAAAAGAGCCAGGATTTTTGTTTAAAAGCAAATTTGGGAGCCCCATATTTTTTCCTTTTCATATTTGTCACATTGTCATACCCTTGACCTCGCATGTCTTCAATGGGAATGTTCCATTTTTCCAGTTGTTCCATTATTGTTGAGCATAAATCACGTCCTGTGGAATCTGATATATCTGCTTCTTCTTTCTTCTTCATCTATGATCTCTTATGCTTTTAAGCGTCGAGATTTTGCCAAAGAGATTTCCATGCCATCCTGTCCAAGGTTTGTTCTTTTGCTTCTTTCCAGTTAATTCCCTTCATTTCCATTTTTTTTTAATTTCCTTTTGCTAGCCTTTCCTGGGTCTGCCTCTGTTGCTATTCTTCCTTCTTCCATTCGATTGAGATGTCCAAACCATTTCATTTGGGCTTGTGTTATGAATTGATTCAGAGGTGCAACTTGAAGGCTGTCACTTATGGTTTGATTTCTTATTCGGTTATACAAGACTCACAACTGTATGTTAATGTTGGTAGAAACACTGAATAGGTAGAATAGCTTTGTTCCCCCTCTTATCATGTTGTTAATTTCTGTGTCTAGTCTACCATCTTCTTGTATATATGATCCCAAGTATTTAAAAGAGTGGACTTGTTCCAGTTGGTGATTCTCTATTTTTATTGTGTGTTTTTGTTGATTTCTAGATATGATCATTGTTTTAGTTTTATTTATATTTATGGTCATATTCCTTTTCTTTGTTTCTTCATACCGAATGTTGATATTGTACTGCAGATCTTCAGCTGTATTTGCTAGAATCACTACATCATCTGCAAAAGCCATGAAATCCTGGTTTCTTTCAGTTTCCTGTATCCTAAGTGGAACTTTTTGTTGTTGTTTGGCATGCCTTTAAATTTTCATCCATTACTACGATGAAGAGAAGAGGACTGAGGATACAGCCTTGCCTCACTCCTACATTTGTTTCAAATTCTTTTGATCTATTATTACAGGTTCTTGCATAATTTCTATTACTTTTGTAGAGGCTTTGTATGGCTGCTATTAAGTTATCTTGTGTCTTGTTTTTCTTTAATGTTTGCCATATTAAGTGTCTGGGAACTCGGTCAAAGGCCATTTCAAAATCTATAAAACATGAATGTAGTTCTTTTCCATATTCCAATGTTTTCTCTGATATTTGTTTAAGACTGAAGATAAGATCCTGTGTGCTTCTATTTTTTCGAAAGCCATATTGCATTTCATTCAGTGTGTCTTCTATTTGATTCCTAAGCCTCGCTTCTAAAATGCGGGTATATAATTTTCCTGGAACGCTTAAAAGCGAAATTCCTCTATGGTTTTCACATTTGCGGTTGTCTCCTTTCTTAAATATAGGGATAATTATAGCTACTTCCCAGTCTTTGGGAATAATTTTCTTTTTCCATACAACATTGAATAGGTGTAAAAGAAATTTTATGGCTTTCGTTCCTAAATTCTTTACCATTTCTGGTGTTATTTGTTAATGGCCTGCTGATTTGCCCAGTTTTATTTTATTTATTGCTGCTAACAGTTCATTTGCATGAATTTCTTCACTCTGATCTTCTATTTTGCTTGTGTGTCTTGCTCTTAGGGTTCTATTTTTTCCGTGTCCTGCATCCTCCGATAATTCTTGAAAGTACTGTTTCCATCTTTCCATGATGTCTTCGGAATTTGTGAGTAACTTTCCATCCTTATTTTTGATAAACTTTATGGGTCATTCTTTCTCTGACCTCATTCTTCTTAAAACATTATAGAAGAGTTTTTGGTTTCCTTTAAAATTTTATATATCTCTTCCATAATTGCTTTTTCTTTTTAATTTCTTCTTTTAGTTCTTCAGTCCACCAGGATGTTTTATGTTTCTTCTGTTTATTATTTAATGATACACCACAAATTTCTTTGCTTGTTTCTAGAAGTGCTTTGAACCTGTACCATAGGTTCTCTACATCTTGGTCTTCATATATCTCTTTTCTATTTCTTTCATCTTCTCTTCTATTTTACTTTTATACTCAATGGCTGTTTCTTCTTTCTTTAGTTTGTAGTTCTTTATCTTAACATTTATTTCCTTGGTACTTTTTCTACATTTTTCAACTTTTATTTTATGGATTATTTCCAATACTAATAAGCAGTGGTCACTGCCTATTTCAGGACCTCTGTAGACTCTTGCATTTTTTGTATACTTCCAGTACGATCTGCTTATGATGGCGTAGTCGATTATAGATTTTTCGTTTCTATTGGGCTCTTCCCTGGTAAACTTATGGATTTCTTTATGCTTGAACATAGTATTCGCTATCACTAAATTATTTGTAAGGCAAAGATTTATTATTCTTTCTCCATTATTATTCCGTGTTATTTCTCCTTGTGATCCCAACACTTGTTTCGTTTCTTCATCTACTTGATTCCCTACACGGCCATTAAGGTCTCCTAGTAGTATGATATGCCATTGAACTTCTTCAATTGTTTTTTGTAAGAGTTCGAAGAATTCATCTTTAATTTCTTTATTGGCATTATCGTTTGGGCCATATGCAACAATTACAATGAATACTTGGTTGTCTCATTTAAAATCTATAGTAATTGTCAACAACCTTTCGTTTATTAGTTGCCATTTAGTAATATATTCTTTGAGATCTGGTTTAATTATGCAAGCTACCCCTTGTTTTCCCCATTCTCTTGGATTTACCCATGAATAGAAAAGTATATACCCATCTTTCATTTTATGGCAACTTTGACCTTTCTTTTTTGTTTCTGTGACTGCTAGCAAATCCAATCTTGATTTTTTAAATTCATCTATTAATTCGTTTTCTTTTCCATGTAGACTTTTAACGTTCCCCGTTCTGTATCTCATGTACCTTTTTCCTCGCTTTGTCGTTAACCATTTAGGCAGTTCGGCTATCTCTTTGTTATTTCTTTTAATGAGTGAAATTTTAAGGTGTGCAGGGGATTAGCCTTCAGCACCCGAGTCTGGTGGTGGGGCTGCCACGTTCGAGGCCCCCAGACCGGCCTATGAGGGAAGTGCTATCCCGTTGGTCCGCGGGAGGTATTTTATTTCCCTCCTACCCTTCATAGTAAACTATGACGAGCATTCCCTGATCCGCCACCAGGGGACGCGCCCGATGGGGGTTACAGGTGTCCTTACACGGGCTGATATATCTGCAAAACCTAAAAAGTTTTCCCTGATCTTAACAATTCCATTGTCACAGGAAACAAAGCGAATAATACTGGTCATTTGTTCTGTTTTACTTACATCAGGTGTGTAGTCTAAAATTATGGAATAATATTTAGATTTTCGAATTGATAATAAAATTGTATCCCTGATTGCGTTACTTAAAGTTTCCAATATTTCATTTTGACTGTCTTTACTCAAACAGTGTACTCTATTGTTTCGTTGTAGGGCCCTTTCAACATGATTTTCCATAACAGGATCAAACTTCGCAAACAGTTCGACTAATTTTAAGAAACTGCCGTTATTCCTTTCATATAATTTATCAGATGATCCGCGAAAAGTTATTTTTTGGCTACCAAGGAATTTTATAATTTCAATCAAGCGTTCTAAAACACTCGTCCAATGTGTCTTTTCAATTGAGTCTGGCAATCAATAGTAGTTTTGTTTTTTAAATTTTTATCAACTTCCTTCCATTTTAAGAAATTTTTCATGTGGTTAAATTAGTCTCATGTCTATGCAAAGTTGTACTTACATTTCTACAATCGTTATAACCTACAAGACTACTTGATTCGGTAGGTGCGAAAGGTTTGCAACAAAAGCAAAAAACAGAATTTAAAGTTTCGGAATAAATGAGCCATGTTCTTGGCACGAGGTCACCGTTTTCCATTTTTCAATTATAATACGCGTCGCCAAATTAATGACCATATGTATCTCTAGGATATATTATATTTTTATTTCGAACAGGCCACATTTCAATTAAAACAGCTCGTCATTTTTCATCAGCATTTCCCCATTCACCTGGATCTTCTAAATTTACAGAGACTAACAATGTGTTAGTTTCGTGGTCAACTACAACTAAATCTTCTCCTATTTTTCACTTAAATCATGCAATTTGTTATCTTGTTCAATAGTTCATGAAAACTGGATGATGTGCACGGTTCTTCAACTCTGATTTCTGATGTATCGAGTTGGTTATAATCTGCATCAGAACATTTTAACATTTTAATAAATTTATTAAGAGCTCCAGTTTGTTTCTTAACAGCTGCTTCTTTCGCAGCATGACACTTACGATTTTGTGCACCGAATAACTTTTTTTTTAATTTTTGATTCCGTTTCTATTTTATACCCACAAGAAATTATTACACAACACGACACAGAGACGAAATAATAGTCCGCACTGCGCTACTGTCAGTAGCCTACTGAGATGCGTACCATATGACTGGTTAACTAGCAACAAATGTTTTGTACGAAAATTTGTTTCTGCGCATAAAAACCGTTCATCGTTTCACTTTAGATAGCCTGCAGTAGACACAACATTCTTTAGGCAAGCATTTACCCTGCTCTCTCTCTGCAAAATTGTAAACAGCCGGCTGATCAAAGAGGTGGCAATATGCAATTTTTTTACATTTTTATTCGGTGTATCCGGCCAATATTTATTTTAATAATGATCGTTCTAAGATTTTTTTTTGTTTTCATGATAAAAATTTTGTTTCTGAAAAATGAACTTGTGAACGGTGCCCGGGCGGCGGTGCCCCCTTCGTAGCGATGCCCGCTTCTGCCGGCCCTGGGTGGCAGCATGAAATAAAATTTTGCTGTTTCGTATTGGAAAACGTAACAGCAAAAATTCTCTGGGACTTTCGAATACAAATTGATCGGCATTTGGAACACAATAGACCTGACATCACAATTATCGCACATCGACAGGTTTGGATTATCGATATTGCAGTGCCCAGTAATAACAGCATTAACAACACAGAACTGGAAAAAATTATTAAATATCGAGATCTGGCAATCGAAGTTGGCCGACTGTGGCTTAAACACACCAAAGTCATCCCAATAGTTATCGGTGCACTTGGCGCAACTTCAAAGAAGCTGTCCAACTATTTACAGCAATACAGCAATTAAACATCAAGGAAGTGACCCAATATGACCTACAAAAAGCAGCATTACTTGGAACTGTCCATATTTTACGACGCTACCTGACGGACTATTCTTAGATTCTTGGGTAGAATCTGAATTGTTCTGAATCACCAGTCAAATTTTTATTTATATCATATCTTGTTTTGACTGTGTATCAATTATGTGAATAAAATAATAATAATAATACTTTTTTATTGTTCTTTCAAATATTTACATATGTGCAATGATCATCTATTCAGTATATTATTTTACAAGGTTAAGCACTTTCTGCTACATAAATGAGATTTAAATAGTAATGATGATAACAGTTTTTTTTATATAACAATCATAATAATAATTTACAATTATATTGTTCAGAGTTACATAAGTTGTATAATATTACATGTTGTAGTTTTAATATTTTTTTTCAAGTTTGAAAAGGTGTGATTATACAACAGTATTTACACATATGCAATCTAAATATTATGTTTCCTTATTCTCACAAACATACGGTGTAAACTCATGATTTACATTTAAAAGATTTTTTTTTACATTACATACATTACATACATTTGTTTACATATGATACATTACTTACATTTGTTTACATGTGATATTTACCTTACGTACATTGGTTTTCATGTGATACGTACAATACATACATTTGTTTACATATGATACTTACATTACGTACATTTGTTTACGTATAATACATACATTACATAGATTGGTTTACATGTGATACGTACATTACATGCATTTCGTTACACATGATACATCTTGGATGAGAACTAATTTCTTTGCTTTCATCCTCGAAGCTTATATGTAAGCTTATCTGAGGATGACACCAGTTGGTTATTATGTATTGTTTTTTTTTTTTTGCTATGTTGGGAAGCTACGAATTCTATGATTGAGAAATTCCCTCGCGCGCACTCACACGAAACACGCGCACGCACGCACGCACACACACACACACACACACACACACACACACACACACACACACACACACACACACACACACACACACACACACACACACACACACAATAATTTGGAATGTCTTGATGCATTACTGAACTGGAAGCCTGAACGAATATATTGTGTTTCATTAAGTTTATGGCATTTTCGGTGCGTGTTTCTTGTTCGTAGTATGTCCTTAGAGCTCTTTTCAGGCTATTGTAGTTTGTAAGGTTTCTCTATTCAAAAGATAATTTGTTTATCATGTCTGGGATGTAGAAGTTTTGCGTGGCCTTTCCGTAGTGATTATTGTATTTATATGTGATATAATTAGTAGTCTGAGGTCTTGTTATACGGTACGTATTTCTAACTGTCCTGTGGTTGGCATCGAAATAATGTTTTAGCAAGGCTACATAGTGACATAAATGTTTTGCTGTCATTATTTTGTGTTCTGCCATTGCAATGTTTATAAGGTCGTGATTTTCTCTTTGTTCCCAAAAGATCAGTTTTGTCATTTTGTACTGTAATGATATTAATTTATTTAGTTTGTAGGGTGCACAGAAAGCATACGTTGTTATAGCGTATCTTAGTATATTTTGGCATAGTGTTTTGTATATTAGTGTTTTTAGGCGTATGGGAATTATGTCTTTTAACCTGTAGAGTTTGCCACTTATTGTTCGGAGTTTGTTGTGTAGATGGTTTATGTGGCTATTCCAGTTCATATCTGTATCGGAGTAAATTCTAGGGTATCGTATTGTTTCGACCTGAGTGATTGTAGTGGTTTTGCTGTTCTGTGTGTTTTTTATGTTGGAAAGTGGATGTTGGATGGTTATATATTTGTTATCAACTGGTCAACAACAACAACAACAACAATAATAATAATAATAATAATAATATTTTTTTAAAATAATAAACAACTTTATTATTATTTACATATAATATTTACAATACATACTTGCACACTAATCTGCATATATTTACACGTACTGCTAATATATTTTTTTATAATCTTTTTTTTTTTGTATACTGTACAAGTACATTCTGTATATATCCATATATATTTACATTACATATGCATATGCATTACATATAATTTTTAACATTTACTATTTTTCAGATAAATTAGATAAATACAATAATCATTGAAATTAAAATTAATGATTACATATTTAAATTACACGTGATACATACATTGAGTACATACATACATTTGATTACATATGATACATACATTACATTACATAGATTTGATTACATATGATATATACATTGATTAAATATTTTTTAATGTAATCTTTTTTAATTATTAAAATTATGATTATATATTGTGATTACATATTTACAACAGGTTTAATTCTTTTTTTTTCTTTTTTTTGTAACAATGAAATTCGTACAGATTTTTCCTTCTTTTCTTTTTTTTTTGTGTAATGCATTAATAATAATAATAATTTTTTTTATTTTTTTTTTATTTTTTTTTTATTATGTCTCAGTATAAGTTACATACAATAATAATATTTACACTATTTACAATAAGGATTATACAGAATTTTTTTTTTTTTTTTTTTTTATGTCTCGGATGAATTGCATAAATAGTTACTGTAGTAATTATATGTATATAATATTTATAACGCATTACAAGTGTTATAACAGATACTTGCAAGTTAGTAATTTTCTTCCTCGAAGCTTAGCAGAGCTTATCTGAGGAAGATAATAGATGACAGAGGGTGGTGGTTTCATGGTTGTGTTCCTATAGTGATCACAAGCCAGGTGTTGATTTTACTGTTTGTTGGTACGTGCTTGATAGACTTCGACTGCTATTACAGTTTTACTTTTTTTTTTCTTTTTTTTTTGTGTGTGAAAATAGGGTTGGATTTAGACGTGGTGTGTTTGTTTCTTTGTGTTCTTGTAGTGGTAGTTTTTTGAGAGGGGGGTTGTCATAGGTTTGTGTGTGTGTATGTGTGGTGGGGAGAGAGAAACAGGAATTGCTCTAATTTTCATTCTCGCTATAATATTTATATAGTGCCTGTTTCAGCTCTCTGTATGTTCCTAGGTTTCTGTTGTCGAATGGCAGTTTGTTTATCATGTCAGGTACGTAGAAGTTTCGGGTGGCTTTACCGTAGTGATTGTTGTACTTATATGTTATGTAGTTTGTTGACTGTGGTCTTGTTATTTGATATGTTGTTCTGGTTACTCTATATGTTGGGCTGTAGTAGTGTTTTAACATGACTGTGTAGTGGCGTAATTGTTTCACCTTAAATATTTTGTGTTTTGTCCATGCTTCCTGCATAAGAGTGGGTTGTTCCCAGAATATCAGTTTTATCATTTTATCTTGCAACCATTGTAGCCTGTTAAGTCTGTAGTCTGCACAGAATGCGTATGATGTGATTGCATATCTTAAAATGTTTTCACATAATGCTTTATAGATTAGTATTTTTATGTGGGTTGGGGCAATGTCTTTTAATCTGTATAGTTTGCTTGCTATTATCCTAAGCTTGGTATGTAGGTAGTTTGTATGGCTATTCCAACTTTGGTCTGCATCGAAGTGAAGTCCGAGATAGCGTGTTGTTTTCACCTGTGTGATGGTTGTGATTTTAGGTTCTGCACTTTGTGTATAGGAGGATGAATGTTTGATAGTGAGATATTTAGTTTCTATGGGCAGGGTTTGAGGGTTTTTGAATATCATTAGCTTTGTTTTTCCAGGGTTTATATATATGCTGTTTTCGGATAACCAGTTAGTGATTTGATTGATGTCGTGTTGCATATTTTTGTAAGCGATTTTTGCAGTGTTGTGAATGGATACTATGGCAGTGTCGTCTGCATACTGGAAGATTTTACTTTTTAGGGGGAGTTGGCTTATGTCGTGTGTGTATATGTTAAATAGAATGGGAGATAGGACAGTTCCTTGTGGTACTCCACAGGTTACATGTACCTCTTTGCTGTGTGCTGATCCTATACGTGTGATGTGCTTTCTGTTTTTCGTGTATGCTTTAAACCACTGGAGTAGACGACCTCCAATTCCGATATGTTATATAATAATAATATAATAATAATAATAATAATAATAATAATAATAATAATGCATTTGTACTACTATTAATTATTTTCTTATAATTCTTTGATGATACCTGCTTCTAATGGAGAGATACTGAAATTGCGAGATAGATAAATTCAAGTTCAAAAAATTCAAGAATTTTCACACCGTACCAATTTTTATTATTCACCGTTTGCCTCAAGGAAATCTCCACGTAAGGCGTTCATTCAATTTGTTAATGGAATTGATTTACCTATGTATTCGCCTTATATTTACGAGTTCGGATGCTGGATTATTATTATGTACTGGCTGCCAGATGGCTGGTTGAGCAGGTTCTGAATGTCATTGTGCTACCAGTAACTTTACAGGTTACTGGTAGCTCTGTTTTATGAATATTGCCTATTTTGGAGGCAAATTTTAAACCAATTGTACGGAGACCCACTTATTGAAATATGTTTTAGCTTTGTTAAAAGTGTTTCATGTTGAAGTGTAACAAACGCTTAAGACAGGCCAATAAATACCACCTTAACAATTTTGTGTGATCAGTGAGTTCTTCAATTTGTTGGCTATTCCTGCTGTTTCAAAGATTTCATTCAGTAATTTGAGGATGACCGGACCCAGGCTAACTGCATGTTACTTGATATCGTTGGGACTTATGGTATCGAATCCTAGCTTTGCTTGGATTAATTTGTTTAATTTCAGTGAACAGTTCTGGTATTCTCATGATTGGAAACTAAAATGTCCGATTTTTTTTGTCCTATTGGAGGTTAAGTGTTTGAGAATGGAGGGAACGTTTTCTGATTTTCTAGGATTCAGTCTTTGCTGATTCGTGGAAAGGCCTTGATCAAATTATTTTATAAATTTAAAGGGGTGTCTGGTCTAGAAATCCATCTAGCATCTCGATTATCAGAATCCTGGTTTATTTTATAGCATTTTGTGCCGATTTAGAGACTGAATATCATTTAGCTGCAGAGGTTCCCATTATAGTGTGACACCGTTACTTTAAACTACTGGGAATCCTGTCCGTTTACAGATGATCTTCCTTTTCATAGACTGTCTACGATAAGCTCTTCTTTATCCTGTTTGTTTAAAAGATAGCCGGACAATTTTAAGAGTTAAATTTCTGGAACAGCTCAGAGATCTCGTTTAATAAATTATGATGTTTCTTGGTTTTTACGGTGGCCTAAATTTTAATATTCATATTTGTAAACGTTTTTTGTGACTTGTTCCTTCTACTTATCGAAAAGCAGAAGGATTTCAATCGTATGAAATCCCATAATTGGATATCAGCACAGATGCTAAAAGACTGTTCAGCTGAACTGGCTGTTTCATTGATGAAGATATGTAATTTGCGTCTCAGAATAGGGAAGATTCCACAGGAGTGGAAAGAATGTATGGTAATTCCATTGCACAAGAGTGATGTAAAGACCGATGTTTCCAGCTATCGACCAATTAGTATCTAAGATTTTGAAAAAGTTGGTTAGAGCGTTCAGAAATGGATTGACAGTAAATCTCTAGTTTGCAACGAACAGCATGTTTTACTTACTAAAGGATGATCACGCTTTAGCTACTTGCTCACATTCTATAATAATGTTACCACCGAGTTAGACAAGGGGGAATTGATACAACATGAAACTGATTTTGCTAAGGCTTTTGACAGAATACAGCATGGAAGACTGTTGATTAAACTGGAGAATATGGGATTGTATTATAAACTGTTATCATGGATTACAGGCTGACTCACAAATATCAAAAAGTCGTATATGTGAGGTGTGAATATGCACGATTTAAGGTAACAAGTGGTGTACCACAAGGTTCAGTGCTTGATCCACTGTTATTCAATCTGTACATTAATGATATTGAGAAGGATTTGACAAGCGACATTCAGTTATTTGCTGATGATGCAAAGATAGGTAGAATAATCAGGAATGCTGATGATATGTAATACTTGAAGAATGATTTGAATAGGCTGGAATTGTGGGCATGGGAAAATGGATGTCAGTTCAATGTCACTAAATGTAAAGTCATTCACTTCGACGTATTTAGATATCCAATGTCGTATTATATTGGTGGGATTATGCTTGAAGAAACTGATCAGGCTAGGGATCTTGGAGTTTTAGTAGATAGGAAGTTGAAGTTCAAGAGTCATACAGTAAAAATTATAATAGAGAGAGAGAGAGAGAGAGTCAAAAATGAAATCAAGATTGCAATACAGATTATGAAGACAGATTGAGAGTTTGCAGACTGCAGACACTATCAAACAGGAGAAAGAGGAGTGATATGATTGAGACTTACAAACTGAAATGTTTTAAGCATTTTTGGCATTTAATATTAAGATATTATTATTGTTATTGTTCATGTGGTTCCCACCCACTTAAAGTTATTAGTAAATCTATAGTACATTTGTACCATTGCTGACTAAGGATTCCCCACATTTTTATCAATTTTATATATATTCTAATGTGAAGGCTCACATTTACTTATCCACAGACATACAATTTTGGTGATTGCTGCTTTAAGGACACCTATTAATGAAAACATAAACGACAACAGTCAACTTGTATGTAAAAATAACATTAAAATGTGAAGCCTTCAACATCAAGCAATCACACAAATTTATCATATTGAACAATGGTTTCTCCCTGAAATATAATTAAAATATAGAAAGCATGTACGCAAGTATTTTCTTCACAAAAAGGAGACTTACGTAGTTTAGGTTAGCCTCTTCCCAAACGAATGCCTTCTGCACAAAAAGCACTGAATCAACTCGTACAATATTCCAACATAAGTGTATATATATGTGCGAATTCTGGCTTAGAGATTCATCCTAGTTTTACGAGCTGATATTCCCCCATCCCTTTGCTCAAACTATTAAAAAACCCTGATGATCTAAGGTACAAAGTTTGCGGAGTAGTTTTTAAAGTTTTAAAATATAAACATTAAAATAAAACATAAAAGTGATTACATAATGACATAAAAACGACATAAATATAAATGCTGACATAAAACTGAAATATAAAAGGGTCTTAAGGAAATATATGTTCATATTGTATTTGCTATAGGAAAGCTAAGGAAACTAATAAATACAAACAAAAGACGTTTAGTGTATACCATTCTAATTTTATAATATACACTATTCTATATATAGTATAGTGTATGCTATTATTAATATATACGGCATCTTTTTTTCTTTGATCTTGGTTTCGTGATCTTCAACAAGTGTATTTTAGGTGCTAGTTTTCTGTTTTACAGGATCCCAAGTAGATTCAACAATTTCTGCTTCTTTAGCCTTCCTTTTTTTCTCGTTGGCATAAAATAACTACTTATTTTACTCATTTACAACAATGATTGCACTGATTTAACTTAGATTAATTCAAAACTCACGTGAACACCTGCCTGTTGCAGAGTGAATATAGAACTGATAAATTGATATTGGAAGCAATCGGAAGTGAAGATAACTTCCTGTTTCCGGTTACGTACCAACCTACGAAACAGGAAAGCAGGGTACCAACTTAGGAGTAATCAAAAACTAAAAATTCAATTCGTGAACACAGTGCCACCTACCGGAATATTTATAATACATTTGGCTGTCAATAAATGGCAAATTTTTAAAAACTTAAGAAAAAAAGGTGCCGGTACTGCGTAACGTTGCGTATCTCCAGGAAAAAAGCACTGGGTATTATTAATAACTATTTTACTTTGAACTGGAGTTTGTCCACAAAATGTCATTGGTTTAATTTTATCCAAACTGTTCTACTATAAGGCTTAAATTATATATTGCTCTTTGTAAATTGTCTTCCTTATCTGATATTATTACCTGATCATCTGCAAATAGTAGCGTATTTATTTTATTATTCCTGGAAATATCTACGCTTGAGTTATTTAAAGTGTTCCACTGTATAAATATAAATATTAAGAGGTATTGGAGAGAGGACATTCATGTCTTACTCCTTAGTTTGTGGATTGTTTTTCCGACATTTTTTCCTTTATTTTTAATTTCATTGCATTATCTTCATACTCAATATTCAATGTATTAAAATATTAAGTACATTTATTCTTTGTCATATATCAAATGGCGCATATCTTTTTAACTTTGTCAAATGCTTTTTCATAATCTATAAACAAAACATGAGTTTCTAAATTAAATTCTCTTCTTTTTTTTTCTATAAGTAGTTTTATACAAAAAGCTGCATCCATTGTAGAGTGTCCTTTTCTAAATTCATTTTGACATTCTAATAATTCATATTTTCAATTGTTCATTAAGTTATTCTAGTATGTATTTTGTAGCATGTATTCAATAAACTAATACTGCTGTACTTAGCAGGTTTTGTTTTATCCCCCTTTTAAATAGAGGTATTACTGTACTTGTATTCCATTCTATTGGTATGGGTCCATTTGTATAGATTTTATTTAAAAATTTTAATAATGTCTGACGAATTGTTTCCCCGCAAATTTATTCAGTTCAGAGTTAATGCCATGTTCTGCTGATTTGCCATTTTTTATTTGACTTAGATTGTCTTTTAATTCTTTCATTGTTATTACATTAATGCATTTTGTAAGTTTTTGGTGTAATGTTTTGATGTTAGTATGACACTTATATTCCGTGATGTTCTCTTGTGACGTCACGGTGTGTTTTGGGGATGATTTGTCTGTCTGTGGGTGAAAAATCCAGTTATTCCAGAGAGAAAAATGTTGCTACTTCTGCATGAGATGAACCAACTCACCTTCGGTTTGAAAAAACTCTTTTATTCCTAAAAATATTCTTTACAGACCAAGATCGTATGTAGTATCATACCTCTAATGCCGTTTATCGCAGACATATTTCAGATGAAATCAGAGAAATAACTTTTTGCTAATAAAATGTGACAGTGCTTTAAATATTTGCAATAAAGAAAAGATTCAACTTTCTGAAGGTTAAGTTATGTAGGGAGAGGGGGGGGGGGAAGACAAGTAAGTGTAATGTTTTTTCTACAAACCGAAGATATACAGCCAGTTTCATTCTATCCTATACAGTGAAGATTAAGCACATCTATTCATAAGATTTGTAGTGTACTGAATCCAACCTAACACACTGCTCTATACAATTCTTATTTTTCATGTATGTAGTTATCTTTAAAAATAAAAACCAACAAAAGTAAAGCAATAAACGATACGTTAGAACATAAAGAAAGATGCTTAACTTTACAGTCATCTATGAGTTATTGCAGAAAGTGTAATATCTATGCAAGTATGTATTTTCTGTTTCCTTTTAGCTTAATATGCAATCACAATACTTAATATTCACGTACATGGATGCTGGAAGTATTTTAAAAATAGATGGCAGGAGTATCATAAATTTGAGTGATAAAATATTCATAGAAATGGCAGGAAAAAATACTAAAGGGAATGTGACGAAAAGTTGGTCAATTTATGTCTATTTTTTTCGTTTAGTGCAATCGGATCTCTTTATTTAGGGAATGATCAACTTCATCTCTTAGTTCACTTGGAGTTCAGTACAAGAGCAACTAAATCACTGTCTAGGATGAAAAGTTAAGAGTTTCAATGTAACATCGCAGGATGGTCGTCTTAGCCTTCTACCCAAATGCTATTGGGTTATAGTTTACAACGTTGAGCGGAAAGAATTCATAAAAAAAAGAAGAAAATTAAATATATTATACTTCATAGTATAATATATTTAACAGGACTACAACATCTGTTGAACAGATTACTGGAATCATGTATCAATTATGGAATATCAGAAAAACCAAGGTAATAAAAATAGCAAGGAAAGAGGAAAATATCGATATCAAAATAAATGGGGAAAAATTGAATCAATAAAGACATTTGAATATCGAGGAAGTGTGATTAGCAGTGATGGAAGATGTAAAAGTGACTTAAAAGCAAGAATAGCGATGGGAAGAGATGCCTTTAATAGAAAATCGAATTTATTCAAAAGTAAAATGGACAGAAACCTAAAGAAAAGACTAATAAAATGTTATGTGTAGAGTGTTGCTATTTATGCAGCTGAAACATTGAAGAAAGAAGAAATTACGATTTTGGAAAGATTTCAGATGTGGATTTGAATAGGGATGGAAAAAATCAAATGGAACGATAAAATAACTAATGAGGAGGTCTTAAAAAGAGTAAAATAAGTCTGTTAAGGAGGATAAAAAAGAAGAAAGGGAAACTAGATCGGACATATTCTGAGAGGGAATGGAATCATCAGAGTTGTCATCGAAGGAAAAATAGAGGGAAAAAGACCCAGAGGAAGTGAAAGGAAAACAATGCTAGATGATATGCTGAATGGAGACAGGCACACAACCTTGAAGAGAAGGCTCAGAGAAGAAGAGAGTGAAGAAAAGTTTTTGCTAGTAAGAGAATAACCTGCTCAATCGCAGAATTGCAACATAGTGCAACTAACCAGCAGCAAAATTGGCATTCGAGTAGCAACAACAGACATCGCCTCGATTAACCGATGCCCACAAAAAAAAAAAAAAAAAAAAGATAGACCGCCACCAATCATTGCTCGTTTTACCAGCAGAAGTCTGAGAGATTCCATTCTTGCAGCAAGCAAGAAAACAAGGCCGACAACATCGACCCTAACTGACAAGAAACTCCCAACAACAATCTATATATCTAAACACTGGACTCCATACTTGAAAAATCTTTTATATCAAGCAAGGAAGACAAAAAGAGAGAAAAACTACAAGTTGCTGTGGACTAAGGATTCACAGATATTGATGAGAAAGAATGAAAACACTCGAGTTTATATAATTGAAAAAGAATCCCACCTACGCATCCTACCAATATAAAACATTAACCCATCACATCCTTAAGAACAAGATTAGAAATCACTTAAAAACAATATAATGGAGATCTCAAATATAGAGAACATATCCAGTCAGACAATATAAACCTTAGGGTCTTTGATTCTTGGAAGAAATGGTCAGACAACATTTCCACCAATACCAACGTCACTATCGTACATGCAAACATAAGAAGTATAAAAAAACACAGGTTTACATTGATAACACAGCTCAACTACACCTTCACAAACATAGATGCTTTTAATACTGACCTAAGATGCATTAAACGACACAGAAATTTACGCATACGACATTAATAATTACCAAATCTACAACTTATGTAGACCAAAGAAAAGAGGAGGTGGCATCGTGACATTTATCAAAGAAAAATACACTGTGACTGAAAAACAAACCCATTTCGAACATGCGGAAACACTAAATAGCGACAATCATAGTATTAAATACACAAGAAACATAATATCCAGACCCCCAGATAATAATCCACTCAGCTTTCTGCATGAGATAGCAGCATGGCTAAGCGGCATCGAACTCCGTGCAACACATAGGCTTTTCCCATCCTAATAGGATACATTAATATAAATACTCTTGACCACGCTTCTTCAACCACTAACAAATATCTTGATATTCTAAGTCAGTACAACATAAACCCTACCATTAACTCCCCAACAAGAGACGAAATACTCAACAATACATTAACACAATCATGCATTGATCATATCAACATACAAGCTCCCATCCATACATATACATCATCAGTAATTAACGTCAAAATTGCTGATCACTACTTTGTGTCAGCTTCGTGTTTGTACGTTACCCATCCCCCCACCCAACACCACAAAATTCGACCATATTAAAGAGAATTGTCGATAACCATGTAAAGAATACAGACTGGAATTCAACATATACATTAACGATGTTCATGACATGGCCATAAGAAGTAAAATATTTTAGTACGCAGATGACACTGCACTACTAGCCATCCACACAGACATCAACACGCCTCTCTCCAAAGCACAACAAGACCTAAAATGAAATCACAACATACTTCTCCCAAAACAATTGTAATAAACGGCACTAGAACACACAGGTTAATAACACACAATCCGAGAATCATGCGCCCGCATCATTATCGATACACTGTCACACATACCGCTGCATTAACAACAACAACAAAAAAAAAAACTTGCCAATGTCCCGAAATTAAACCTGTAATACGTGAAAAATACCTTGGTCTCTACATAGTTTGCCACCTTAAATAGACATATCATACACAAAACATATAGAATACCTACATACCAAACTGAGGATCATCGCTGCAAAATTAACATAAAAAAAACTCCTATATCATATCTGCGAATCCCTACTCAGATACGAAAGAACAGTCTATGCAAAAACATCAAACAGCCACCTAACAAAATTAGAAATATTAAATAGGAAAATTGCGTGAACAGTAATTTACACACCTTATACACAACAGCCAATATCCGCCCAGCACATGGCGTCACACAGAATCCTGAGCATTAAAAATCTGAAACACTACATAATGTTACTAAGAAGTTACTTCAACATCGCCTATCCTAAAAACAGACACATATCGCACAACACGACTCATAACAACTCTTTAAATCCTTAGACCTTTCAACAACTCATACGGTTCTTTTGTGAGATCACATCAGATACCCACGCAACTCAACAACCTACCAAGAAATTTAATACCAACGAAGTTAATATACCATTAACACTAATATACACTTCACAAATCACCAGCATCCAATGCCTACATCCCGTGCATAAACAGTACCAAACATCATAAATAGTGAAGGCTAATCCCACTCTCTTCATAAAAGCTAATCCAAGCTTCAAAGTAGGTGGGATTAATCGGCCTCGTTCATCTACACGTAATCCTCATAATCAGACTGCAAATTATGTAACAAAACAGTCAGTAAGATGTATAATAATAATGGAAATACTCTAATTAAAAAAAAATTATATGTAAATATATTTACATATAAAAAATTATATGTAAATATATGTAAATAAAAATGTTCTTACAGGACAAAAAAAAATGAATGATATAAATTCATCTTTTATCTTTTAATCTATGTATATATTTTTTTACAAAATGTGCGTTTTTATTTATATTCGATATTTCGAAAAAAATCTCATGGCGCCCGGGAAATCCTGGTTGTGAATCACCGAAATAATACCGAGTCGTGTGGATGAACGGGAGGCCATTTAATCGACTCCATCCACTGACCCAGAAAAATTAAGAGGACTTTTTATCCCAGTCACCAAAATAGTGTCAAGTAATTTTTCTACATTGACCTTCCAGGTGTAGGTACGTTCTGTCTGAATTTGCCGGAGAAATTTCAGTAATTTCGTATACTTGGGATTCTGTGAAAGGTTTGCTAAATCATTTAAATGTTTGCTTCAGTTGGACCATTGCGGGAGTTGAATGGGATTTTTAATGGTAAAAAGAAGCAATTTACATTATGTCTACAGAAAATACGCCATGAAAGGCTGCAGGTTCAATTTTTGATTAGGAAATTGAGTTTTATGTATTTGTTTATTTATTAAAGTCCCAATGAAACCTTTCATAACTTTTCTGCAGCCACAAAATACAAAGAATCAAATTTCCTATTTCCATAATTCCCATCCATTTTCTTTTGAATTGTCCAATCGAAATTTCCAAATCCTGCCTCTGTGAGTGCCTTTTCAATGTTCGCCTTATTGAGGTTCAAAGCGCTGTACTTATGGTCGTTTACTACCCAGTATTCGCTACCAAGAAATCCCATTAGGAACAGACCTCCTCCTTGACGAACTAAAGAAGCAAATCTTTTCATTGCCATATCGTAAGAAATCATGTCTGGACACGCAGCTTCCAAGCACAGTGAAGAAATCAAGAGATCGTAATCCTGCTTGTATTCTTTGGGTATAATTTTGTCTGACAAAACGTCGGAAAAAATAACGGCTTTCAAGTTCTTTCGAAGTCGAGACTCAATGTCTGCTTTTTCCTTTTCAAGATTACTGAAATAAACAAATAAAAACACAAGTTTAAAAGTATTTAATTATATTTCTATGAAATATTTGAGTTATTAACTGAATACAAAGTAATTATAAATTTTCTTTATTATTATAAAGAACGGCTTTGTTTTTCGTGAGCAATATAGTAACCTGAAAATTTACAAAATCAATTCAAGTAATAAACTAGTCACACGGAATGGCACATTCTGATAAAGCTGAAGCGGTAGACAATATACTAGAGGAGCAGTGCAGCCCGTCATATGAAATCCTGAATATCGACTAATTATATAAAGATCATGGACAGGTCACGCGTGCCTTAAGACAAATAGAGGACAACTCTAATCCAATCATACCTACTACTCCAGCAGAAATAAACAACTTCAAGTGTTTAAATTCCAATAAAGCGCCAGGACCAGATGGTATCACCAATAAGATCATAAAGAGTCTTCCTTGAAAGGCCATAATGCATTAAGTTAACATTAGAGATACAATTATAGGACTAGAACACTTTCCCATAGACTGGAACACTGCTGATATCACAGCCGTAAAAAAGTCTGGAAATAATCCACAGCTCCCCCAAAATTACAGACCCATCACTTTGCTGTTCAATCTCAGTAAAATTACTCAAAAAAAAGTAATCTTCTCAAGATTACTAGAAACCACAGAGAAGCCAAGAATTATTCTTAATGAAGAGTTTGGCTTCCGAAGGGAGCATAGTACCGTTCAACAGACAGTTAGAACAATGGAACATATCACGCAGGGTTTCAACTAAAACCTTTACACTGCCGCCATGTCTTTAGATCTAGCAAAGGCTCTTGATAAGGTATGGAACCAGGGCCTTCTCTTCAAACTCATAAAAGTAAAGATCAACGGAATTGTATCATCCAGATGGAAAATCCTGGCAGCTGTTCCTCAGGACTCTTTACTGGTCCTCGTACTGTTCTCAATCTATGTGGCAGACATCCCGCAAAACAGAAAGTCAAGCATCACAGTCCTATATGATGATGATACGGCAATATTGGACAGATCTCTCAGCCCCAAGTTTGTAATCCGGTGACTCCAGGACAGCATCTCTTTCCTGGCAAAATGGTTCTCTGATCGAAGGATCCAGGTCAATCCCCTCAAAAGCTCAACCATACTTTTCTCTAGAAGGAAAGATCCCTTCATTGAAGATATCCAACTCTTTGTAAAAAAAGATTCCATGGCAGACAAAAACTAAAAATCTGAGAGTGCAACTTGACAAAAATCTCTGATTTACCAGCCACATCAAATTTATTTGCTGTAGTGTATGCAGAGTCATACCTCAGCTTTACCCTTTGATCAACCGAAGAAGTAAACTACACATATCAAACAAACTGCTAATATACATGTTGGTGATACGTCCTGTGATTACTTAAGCCTCCCCAACGTGGAGCGATATCTCGAAATCAAATATCCTGAAACTACAGAGGATACAAAACAAATGCGTGCGGATGATTCTAGATGCACCATGGTTTATTAAAAACAACCAGATCCATCGAGAGACCAAAATGCCATAGTAGTAGGCCGGTCAATTTAAACCAAATCAAGATCAAGATAAGATAAGGAATCGTGACGTGATTGGTTGATAAGATGACTTCATTGTGTGTGATGCTGTCCCTAACATCATGTGATTGGATGTTTGGAATTTCCCTGGGGATATGTGTCAGTGACGTCAGGTCTTGTGGTTTGATTCGCGTATGGAATTGTGGGTGATATTTAGAGATAAATATCACCCACAAATTATGGGAACTTTAGTTTAGACAGTTTATAAACAATCAATCACATCTTATCGCAGCAGTGTTCTTCAAAGGTGTGTTATCTTGAATATGACCGACTCATATCCACTCATTTCCAACCTCTTTCAGACTATCTGCTAACTTTTCCATCACTAACAATAAGAATTCTTTCTTTGCAGGTGAAAATTAAGAACCATTGTGAAAATATCAACTGTTTGTTTTTATACTATTGCTATTTTTGTTAATGACCTGCGAAATTTATATACTAGTATGTGAAGCAGTATCAATATCATCCGATTCCTGGGAAATTCATCCATCCAATCAAAATGCCAGAACGTGTCATCACCTGTAGATTTTGAAGTCATTTTCTGCAATTATGTCATTTCTTTTGAACTAAAGATCTTTTAGGCATTTGTTTACTATTCGTGACTCACATTCAATCTGTTTTTTTTTTTTTTTTGAGCTATTGTTATTACTGGTTAACCATAGCGACGTCCTTTATTATTCCGTCGTTCTTCATCACTGTACACCTCTGCACAAAAATTTTAATAACAATCTGTAAATTAAACCTGAGTGCGGCAGGAAACCATGCATGTGACGAAAGAGGCAATTTTAAAACAATCAATTATATAATCTAAGTTATTATTGATATACGTATTCACAGACTATGCAGAGACATCTCTTGAGAGATACTGAAACTAAACAGTGTACCGAGCTTTGGCTAAAGCAAATTAAGAAACTTTTTAACCAAGATTTTTAATTTTGTCAGCAGACTTAACATAAATTTCAAACAATAATAAACATAAAAATATTTCACGGGCTTATTATTGAATTTGAACAAAGTATATTTATTTTGATTTATTATTTCAATGGATATTACGGTAACAAATTAAGAAATTAGTCGAAGCGAGAATTATGATATTCTCAAATTACATTTTCAGATTCCCAATAGTTATCAAAGAAATTATTTTTATAGCTTTAAAAGAAACTAAAATGTTCATATCACTATTAAAATTGTAAAGAAGTAAATGCCAAATTATTTGGAGAGTTTAAAAATGAAACTTCTCTGGGTCGGTTTGAACACGAGATGAAATTCAGTAGTTGCACAGTACTATTTCTTCGTCATATTAATATTTTTTATCATTTACTATTTATTAGTCGTCTACTTTTTGTGCAATTTTCAGTTTCACATATGCCGATATGAAGAGGGCTGAGATGGAAAAGAAAAGAGTGGGATGGCGCTAACGGTTCTCTTATCAGTTTATTAAGAAGTAACCACCATGCTAAGCCCAGTCCGAATAAAGCTCTCTTTATTTTATATATATAGTTAACAATGCACGTTTTTACATCGTAAATGATTATTATTGGGAATATAATGTTTATAACAATATTAACTATAAATATTTCAATATTTCTCATAGTGAATGTAATGCGATAAACAAATTATTTCGTTTGTATTCGCATATATTTGAATAAATAAAACAATTTATAACGACGCCATCACACACGCAGCTTTGGAATAGTATTTTAATTTTTATGCTTTTCAGTTCATTTAAATTGCGTATTTTGCGTGCTCGGTAATAATAAATTCCAAAATTAACTTTTCATGTTGTTGTTGATGATGGTGGTGATGGTATGTGGTATTTTCCTTTAAATAATAAGTTGTAAAGAATAGGTTTCAGCTGTACGATATAGTGAATACTGTAACGGATAACATTATGATGACGTAGGAAACAAAACAAATGGATTCCTGTGATACAAGATAAAGAAGAAGTATATATTTTACTTATATAATGCTTCTTTATTTTTTATCACAGGAATCCATTCGTTTATTAAATGCACCTCAGTGCAGTCGCAGTATTATGCTGATAAGAAAACATTAATTCTACATGCAAATTATTATTTTCATAATTAAATAAATATCGTATATTTGTTGAGGTTTATTAAGTATTTGAAAAGGAGAACAAAATAAATGAAAATAAAACGGAAGAATTAAATCATGTTACAGGTACTTACACATGAATTGGCCTGCGTAAATATAATAAATATTATTATTACTATTATTATTACTACTATTGTACGGGCCCCTTCCATGGAGTCAAAAGACTCATCGCGGGAGACCCAAACTATCTATACAATCCATCACACCTCTTCGGAACCCATGAACAGACCAAGCACTCACAACTGACTCTGGTAACCCGTTCCACTCATTCACACTCTCCAAACAAAACTACAACTTTATTCAACTTCCAAGGGCGACCCCATGTTCTGGCTCGCTCTAGCCAACTGCTGAAACATTTTCCCGACATCAATTCTATAAAATCCTTTAAGCAACTTAAGTGTTTTTATCATGTCTCCTATCAACAACTTCTGCAATCCACACACCCTCAATCTCTCCTCATAGGAAACATTCACAGACCATTCACCATGTTGGTCGCTCTCCTGCGTTTCCACTGCTTCTGCATCCCAAAGAAACCCAGGCGACCAGACCTGAGCACAGAAATCCAGATGTGGACCTATTTTAAGCCTTATGAAGAGGAACAGCGACTTCCTTTATCTCTTTTTAACGATTTTCTCGTGATACCTATGATATTAATGGCGTCCTCGTTAACTCAAATATATGAAATAAAGTTGTTAAATATAAATTAATAGGAGTATAAAAAGAGAGATGTTAAGAAAACAATAACTGTAGTCATATAACTTTATATGCCGACCAGCAGTTCTGAAGCTGAATAACTGGTTGGCACATAAATTTGTATTAATCTACAAATATATTTGACAACATAACTGCTATGGATCGATTACGTCATCGATATAAGAACGTTTGATGTGCTCAGGTTCGAGGGTTTGACCTCACTCGACGGGAGAAAATCATTCGAAACACGCTAATCATATTGTAGTCACCTGGAAGATTTAATTGGGAAAGAAATCATGATTGAACTAAACATATAATATTACTGAAAACATTCCTATATTGTTTCATAAAAGCTGAAACTAGAACCAGGATTATCAACCAATAAGTCATCTTAGTTTCATATGGATCGGAGAGAGGTGGTCAGCAAGGACACAAATAATGGACAGAATGAGGACTACGAGTAAAGTGAACCGTTGCCATGTTATACATCAGAATACAAGACATTATAATTCTTAGAAGATATAACAAAAGAAACTGAAAACTTTGTGCATTCGCGGAAATATTTTAAAATTAAAATTGATATGGTTTGGATAGGACATGTTGCATCGATGATAAACGATCGATGGTCAGATCAAAGAAATTCGCCTAATAGCATGCACATGAAAAACGGGACCAAGTTCTTGATATGGTATACTAATTGATTTCTAATGGTGTAATCGAGAAGACATCAATAGAGAAAGATGGACACAAATAGGGAACGCATATAACAAGAAGGAGTTAAAAAAAAGTAAAGCAACCAGAATAAGACTAAAAAACAGATTACTAAAGAAAATTACCGGAACTATTCTCAGAATAACCATCCCACCTCACGCAACTTAATCATACCTATTTTTACAACTATCCATTGCTTCTTTATTCGTGAATGTCAATGACGGGATTCCCTGCACTGTGAAAAGCAACAAAAAACCTTCTCATTCGCAGGCTTTTCTTTTCTTGAACTTTCATGATAAGAACTGTCGTTCTTGTTCCCATTCCTACAATGTATTGAAACTTCATCTAGACATCTGAGCTATAAAGGTCCCCCCGCCGTGAACTTATATCTCAATCTAATATCACTGCTCATCTCACGATCTCTACAACCCCAGTCCTCCAAATTCCCCTTCCCATATCAGCATTCCACTGTACTGAAATAATCTCACTTATTTGGCTTTAAACCTTTGGAAATGTTCCTTCATCTTCCTTGAATCAGCAGGATACCGAACCTGCATTCAGTACATATTCGCCGAGCGAAAACACGGAGGGATGTGATGCATACTTTTCTTTGGCAGTGAGCAGCACGTTCTTTGAGAAATCCAATGTTGAATATAAGAATGACTGCGAAGAACAGTTGGAGTCATTGAACTTGCATAAACTGAATGCATCGAAATGTCATTGAAAAGTCATGAAATGATTGAATGCATAAGTTGGAGCATATGAGAGTGGAAAGGTACAAAGTTGCTGATGGAAAGATATCAAAGATCGGTTATGGATGAGTCGAGTCAAGTAGAAGGCAGATGAACAGTGGTGTTCCTCAGGGTCCAGTTCTTGTTAATGTGTTCTTTAATGTGTATATCAATGGTATACTAAACGATTTCACACGAAATATCCAGTCGTTTGCGATGACGGACGACTGGGAAGAGCAATGGTAAATGAAGGTGAAGAAGAGATCCTGTAGGATGACGTAAGTAGGCTGGCAATATGGACAAAGGTGAAAAAAGTAATCTGAGCAAATGTGAGGTCGTGCACGTCGGAAGGAAGAGATGTCATTGCAATGTACTATACTATGCATGAAAATTTATGATAATGGATGAGATTTCTTAGTCGCCCAATAGTGCGAAGGAATTAAACATTTCCAAATATACCTTTCGTGTATGGGAGCAAAAAAAGATGCTGAAACCCACACCTTAGCTGGGATTGACAAGACGAGGACGTTTTAGATTTGACTAATTTTTGGAAATCAGTTGGCAGTTCAAACTCCACCGATAGACAATCGGAGACAGATGAAACAAGGCTGTCTTTATTTATAAGCGGCAACAGTAAAACAGACTGGAAAACAAGGGCTGCCATCTCTTGATCTCTAACCCTAACAGGATATGTCATCATCTGAAATAGTGTGTGTTCTACAGTCGATTTTTCTGAAGTGTAGGAGATTCCCACTTTCTGGGAGTAAAAACACAATTGCTCATGTCACAAATCGACTTACTCCAGAATCGGTCGAAGAAAAGAGTAAAATTTCTTCTTGTTAGCTACTAGAAATGATCTTACGTCTGTCTTCGTGAAAACACCACTTCCACTGAGGGCATTTTATTAAATAAACAATAAATATAAACATCGCAATATGCCACTTCTACCGAGCTCCTGAATTTTTTGGGATATACGTAGCCTGGTATCACACAAACAGAGAATACTTAACCATCGAAAGACAGAATTGGAATCAATTCAGGTTCCAGTTTAGTAGTACTTTTGTACTGCAAATTTCGTTCTGCCGTTTTTAAATAAGGACGCGCTAAACTCAATTTATGATTTTCTCTTAATTATTTCATCAGAACTATTAAGTAAGATATGCTGAACTTATATGTCACATAACTTCAAGTTCTATATTTTTAAAATCAAAAATTAATTGCGATGCATGATTACTAAAAAGGCTTTGCTGTGTATTATAAAGCAGTTAGATATTTAATGGAAAATGGAACATTTTGATCATTTTTAAGAAACTGACAATACAGTTAACAATCATATATATTATGTGAGGTAGTGGTTCAGTTCAGTAATAATTCAATACTAAATTCAATAATGATCAGTCGTTATTGTTTAATCGATATACAGTGCCATCTCTTGAGTACAATAGGAATTAAAAATCAATTTGTTCAGAAATTGGTAGAAGGAAATTGAGAAAGTTGTGTTGTTAATCGCTTTCCTCAAGTAGCTGGCTTTATGTATATTTAAAACAATAATAAAGAAACACTTAATATTCATCATCGTAGGTTACGTTTACAGTCTGCAGAGGGCATTTACTTTCATTCGTTAAACAACATCATATAACAGAAATTCCCTAATCTAAAAAGGAGTTTTAAATGAATTCCGAAATAAGAATCCAAAATTATATTTTCATATAAGAAATCGATTTAAGAACATTATTATAAACTTTATTACATCTCATAAATAGCATATCACTAATGACACTGAAAATAATTCAAAGAAAGAAAAAAAAAAAAAACGAAATCAGAGCAGTTTCGTACTCAGAATGGCATTTAACTGATTGCTGGTAAATTTCGCGAAGTATTTCTTACTTCTACGTTGAATTTTTCTTTCTTTCGATATATATTTTCGATTCAGCATCTTATTATCATTGCGTATCTGAATAAAAAAAATAGAAGAAAAAAGGGTTGGTAGGATGGCGCTAGCGGTCTCGTTAGGTAGTAAATCAGTACTTAGTTTGATGTAACCGCACAGCAAAGCCTACACGATTGCTTATTGCTTTAAATCCTATATAAAGTTAACAATGAATTCATGTCAATGTTGAAAATATCATTCTTGATGGATATGAATTTAATTATTTTTTAACAACTTCAGTTTTCATTCACTCAGACAAGAAAAAATATAAAACATATTACTTAACAACACACACACACACACACACACTAAGACTTCATTTATTTCATTTCTTAAGAATTTAATTTCATTTTATTTAATTCTCTCTTAAATGGAAATATTAGGCTAACTCACTAAATTAAAATTAATGTGTGCATCGTGTATAACGTCTTATTCTCGCACACACAATGATACTGACGTCTCAAATTAAGCTGATTTTTTTGTTGTTATAATGTGATGTAAAGATTGTGTGTGGAGACAATATGTGCAGAGATATGTTAAATGGATTTGGTGTTAGGTTTTTAGAGAAATTGTATTAGGAATTAGATGCGCACAATCAGGGAAACTGGATTCGTTACGGAAGATTCAGGTGAGGGTGCATACAAAGAGGAATCGAGCAACTGATTCTGTGATTCGAGAGAAAATGCAGATTTTAGTTCGTGAGTGTGAGGATACAAAGAGAAGGGTTAAATATGGTCCTATGAGGTTTATATCATTTGTGTACTGATGCCAGAAGTATTAGGAACAAGAAATAGCAGTTTTAGTATTGGCTACTTCATATAGGTCAAACGTTATTGGTATTAATCAGAAGCAGCTAACTGAGGATGACGAGATTATGGGTTTGGAAAGCATACGTTATTTTTCGTTTAGGGAAGATAGATAGGGTTCGTATATGTCCGGTATTTTACGGAATTGTCCCTTATTACGAGTTTGTGTCCTGGCGTCCCGCTAAAACTCTTCGGGACGCAGAATTGTCCCGTAATTTGTGGATTTATGTTTAACCTTCCCATTCTTTAACATAAAACATGTAATTGCCAACAAATCGATAGTTATTGATCATAAAATTGTCAATTGACAATACTGACATTTTGTGAGAATAGTGCTACTAGCGGACTTTCGTAATAACTAAGCAATGCTTATTTGAAATGACACAGATCTGTTATGAAACGTAATTAGTTTTATTATTTTATATGCCTTTAAAATGCCGAAGAGAAAGTGTGTTCTCACAGAAAAGCTAAGGATTGAATACCCTTTTATTAATCCATATGATTGTGACGGAAAAGTCGACGAGAAAGTGAAATGTACACAATGTAGTGCAATATTTTTTCAGAACAGGACTAGTGTTGGGTGGACTAGGAGCCATCCATGGAAATTGGGCTAGAGTTTCGCAAGGGTGTTAGAACTAGGTTTTTTACTTGGAGAGTGGTGAATGAGTGGAATAAGTTGCCAGAATCTGTTGTGGGTGTCATGACTGTGAATGGGTTTAAGGGAAAGTATGATAGATACTGTGTGGATGCTGAGTATTTGTTTAGGGCCTCCCTCGATGAGTCTAAGTACCCTAAGTTATTATTATTATTATATTAAGCATACAACACGGCGGTCGGACAGAAAATTACGCAGCACATCGCTACGAAGAGACACAAATTAGCAGAAAATGCAAGTGTAAGTAGTAAAGTGTCAGATTATTTTTCTAAAAATACAATGGGTGAAATGGAAAGAAATCTTGCAGCTGATGAAGCTACATTTGCATGTCATGTATGCATTCACAACCAGAGTTTCAGTTCGATGGACTGCACGTCGAACGAACAATCCGGAAACTATACGACAAAAAGTTCACTTGCGGTCAAAAGAAGACTCAAGCTATAATTGTGAGTGTATTAGCACCTTATGCAATGGCTGTTTTTCAGAAACGAACTTGAGAAAACTAATTATATGTCAATAATGGTAGACAGTTCTAACCACGATGCTTTGAAATTAGTTCCAGTTTTAGTTCGACACTTCATACCAGAAGAGGCCATCGAACCTATGGTTGTAGAGTTTTTAGATTTACCGTGTGAAACTGCAGACCAACTTACAGAATATGTATGGAAACTAGTGACAAAGTGTAATATTGAAAAGGAAAGTTGTTGCCTTATTAGCAGATAATACTAATACAAATTTTGGTGGAAGTTCCAGAAGAGGAAAGAACAATATTTTTCATAAATTGTAATCAAAATTGAATCGTACATTGATAGAAGTTGGTTGTTCATTCCATATCATAAATAATGCCATACAGTGTGCAGCTGATACATTGCCCATGGACGTTCAAACTGTCATTGTAAAATTATATCAGCATTTTTATATTTATACTGTTAGAGTGCATACACTCAAAGGTTTTTGGGACTTTTTAAATACTGAGTACAAAACAGTGTTAGGGCACTCAAAAACGCGATGATTTTCTCTGTACCCTGCTCTCAAAAGGACCAATGAGATGTACATGTACGAAGTTCTCAAATCATATGTTCTTTCACTTGATAAACCACCATTGCTTCTAAAAACTTTCTTTAGTAATCCAGTTTCAGAGCTAATAGCCACATTTCTAGAATGCCGATCTGAAATGTTTCATGCAACAATTTGTGCAATTGAAGGTGAGAAAATCACTCTTGATGAAGCAAAATCCATTATTGAAAGCCTCTTAGAGAAACTTCAGCAGAGACGAGATAATGATTTTGCAACAAGTCCTTACTGAAGGCATTAATTGAAGATGGACTCATCACTGAGAAGAATTATGGTAATTCTAAAAATGAATTTTATAACACCTGTATAGGATACATCTAAGAATGGTCTTCTGACACTCTTACGATCGAAAGTTTGTCTTGGATTTTATTGAAGAATCCAGAAGCCAGTCTCAGTTGGAAACGTGTGCAGAAAAGTGTAACCACCATTGAAGAGGTCTGCCCAAACACAATCAATGAAACTGAACTGTTTGATGAGGTGATGATCTTTGAAAAAGGCAATTACAGAGAAGAAAGAAGAAATTAAAGCAAAATCTACAGGAGAAATTTGGTATGAATTATTCAACAGTGTTGAGTAAATGAATTAATAAATTTGAAGAAGAATGTTGAGTTCTGCCGCATTCCTGACACAAATGCTAGTATTGAAAGACTGTTTTCCCGGGTGAACTCCTTATGGACAAACGAAAAGAATAGGTTATCTGTAGAAAGTGTGAAAGCTATGCTCATTGTTAAAGTGTTTTTCAATAAGGACTGTGTGGAATTTCATAACTTGGTAAAACATAATCATTCTTTACTTGAGAAAATACAGTCATCTGAGAAGTATATCACGGGCAAAGATCTATGATTTAGTATTGCTTAAAGTTCAATTTTAAGATTGCTATAATTAATTAAATTCTTTTCCCTGCTGATGTTCGTAAGTAAGAAAAGCAATAAAATTTTGTTGGTTTATAAAGCGAAAGTGTCCAGTATTTTTTTTTCAAAAATATATGAACCATAAAGATACAGCAAATGGGGTGGGTAAGGGGTATTACTGATGATATCAGATGAGCTGAGTCTAAAAGAATGGTAGTACAATAGGAAACAGCACCTTCAAATTTGTCTGAAGTGAGATACAAACGAACACGACAGTCTATTTCATTGGCTTCTGCAATAGACCAGGGAATGCAACGGACCATGTGCGTAATATGGTGATCATAAAATATGGGTAATGTCTTGATAGGTTTGAGAGCAACTCTGACGATAGCAGACTTAAGGAGTTTGGCAATTTTTGTTGACCCTGAGCCTGCATAAGGGATGACGATAGACGATGTATATTGCGTGACAGGAGGTTGCTGCGGTGGATGGTTTCTATGAAGGATCTTTTAGATTATATTTCTTGAGTAACCGTTGTTTACTAGAGCCTGAGATATCAGTGTGAGTTCAACAAGGAGATCCTTTGTTTTCTGAGATAATGTTGATCGCTCTATTCTTAAGGATATGTATTATACTGAGTTTTTGTAGAATATGGTGAGTCTATTTGAAGTGCGGGTAACATCCAGTGTGTGTGTGTGTGTGTGTGTGTGTGTGTGTGTGTGTGTGTGTGTGTGTGTGTGTGTGTGTGTGTGTGTGTGTGTTGGTTTTTGATAGATAGCTGGATTTGTACAATCTCTTGTTTCTTGATTAGTGTTTCTTGATTGACTATAAAAGGCAATTGGCTATTCTTTTCAAGCTCTAACGTGAATTGTATTTTTTGGTGGAAGGAATTTATTTTTTGTAAGGAATTCAAATAAGGTTGTTTCTGTGCCTCTTCAAATTATGAAAACATCATCTATATATCTCCACCAATCCAACGACTTTGGATTTAATTTGGAGAGGATACCAGCTTCTAGTTTTCCATGAACAGATCATCGCAGGGAGGTGATGAGGAACTGCCCATGGCTAAGCCATGAAGTTGTTCATAGAATGTGTCATTCACTTTGAGAAAAATCGATTTGATGCAATGACGAAAAAGCTGAGCTGTGTCATGTGGATAAAGATTATCTAGGATCTTGATAATTTTTTCAACAGTTACGTTGGTAAATAACGAAACCACGTCTAAGATTGCGAGGATGTCTGTTTTTAAGATTGAAATGCCTTTTAATTTTTCAGTGAAATGCTTGGAATTTTTTATGAAGGAATTTGATTTTTCTATATTTTCTTTCAATGGACGGGCTAGATGTTTAGCTAATAGATATGTAGGAGAATTTCTTCCGTCGACGATTGGGCGGAACGGAACTCCAATATTGTGCACTTTTGGGGCACCATATAAGCGTGGCGTGAGTAGAGGTAGAGATTTTAGACTTCGTTGTATGTCTGAAGACCAACTTGTCATGTTCCGTAATAGGTTATTAGTCTCTTTTTGATTTTTTAAAGTGGGATCAAAATCTAATATGCGATAGGTTGAAGTGTCTGAAACTAACACGGTGGTCTTCGGTATCATAATCGGTGGCGTTTGTTATCGATGGTAACAAAACTATTCAAGTAATGCTATTTGTTGAATTAAAATGTTTTAAACTTGCGCCTTTCTATTAAACTTTTTTTTTTTTAAAAATCCCTTTTTATGAAGACCATTATCGTAAGTAATCTTTGCACTCTCCCGAATATAAAAAAACTTTATTGAAACGATGTGGTATCAAATCGAATTTGCAACCAAAGAATACTAATAAGAGGGATATTTAGAGACAAATTATAATTTGTTTTCCATTGGCGTCCCATTGCTGATGTGCACACAACTCTGTCCTTCTCAACTTTTACCGAAATGTCGAAGAAATGTAGGGATAAATGATATATTCTGCTGATAAATGAATAAATTCTGTTGCATCCTCACCCATCCCTAAGAAACACCTCGTTTGGACATGGTAAGAACTCTACTGAAGCATGTTCCGGAAACCATTTAGAAAATGTTTATTTCCTCCTGATTGTACATAGCAACATCTATTGCTACTAATGCACACTAAAACTTACAGCAAGACTAAAATTATCCCAAAACTTTCTTGTTTCTTCGTTGGTCTTTTCTTATGGGTAATAAGCAGAAATACGCAGTGTAATACACGACTTTCAAATGTAACAAGGAATTAATCAAAGTGAAAAATATCTTCTTGTTTGGTAGCAATTGTTAGTCCAGGGAAGAAATTTTAATATTTATATCTTTCCTCCAATAAAATATTAATAAGAAATTATTTATTATTCATGGCTGTTATAATCCATCTACAACTAAAAAGTACATAAATTATGAGTGAAATGAGAAAACTTATGAGAAAAAATTGAAAGAGACTTCAACTAGTGAAAACAACAGTGGAATAGTTGGATTTAAATCTCGTACAACCCATCTTCAGTGTTCTTTCTTTGCCGTTTTTCGAGAATTTCATGAGTAGGCGGGAGCCTAGGATTGAAAAAGAGTAAAAATAAAATACCGCTGGATTGCGTCTGTGGTACTTGTAGTTCACATGACTTACGAAAGAAGTATCAAGGGTGATATTTGTTCTACATATAGGGTAACATAATTCAAGATTTTCTAATTTCTTTCAGAAATAACTTTTATAGTTAATTTTATAGTTCCCAGAATAAATAGGTTGGGAGTGAAACGGATGTCTAACCTTATTAAACAAGAGATCCCAAGTAGATGATGTGGAAAGAGTATCGTGAGAATAAGAGTGAGAGGAGTTATGAAATATATATAGCTCAGGCCAGAAAAGTAACGAATATTGTGAGAAAAGCTAAAACGGAGTATGAAAGGAAATTGGCCGTGCAAGCTAAAGGCAATCCAAACGAATTTTATCGTTATGCCGCAAGCAAAAGAAAGAACGAACGTGGAAGAATAACTTTATTGAATGCAGATTGTACTCGAGTGTCGGAAGCTAAGGAGATTGTTCAGTTAATGAGTGTGCTCACTTTCCTAAGAAATATCAACCAAGTGTATGTCACATGGTGCACAGTGCTATTGCTACGTTAGATGAATCGTCAGAGGTTCATGAAAATGAGGTTGAAGAGCACTTGCATAACCTGGATAAGAATTTGTCTAAGAATTTGTCTGCAGCCGAATTGACTACGCCCTTCACATGTTTGTATAACTTGAGTCTCAGCTCAGGAATGATACCACAGGAAATGTATGATATTTCCATTGTACGAGGGTGGTGCAAAAACTGATGTGTCTAACAACCGACCTGTCTGTATCTCTGGTGCGATAGGAAGATTTTAGAGAGGTTGGTAAGAACTAGCATACAAAAATGGGTAGACAAACCTGCTATAGTCTGCAAGGAACAGCATGTGCTTACTAAAGGTAGGACATGTTTTAGCAATTTGCTCATATTTTATAACAATGTCACGGCCGATTTCGATAAATGGAATGGATACACTATGATGATGCTGGATTTTTCTAAGGCATTCGATAGGATACCACACGGAAGGCTGTTGCATAAACTGGGGAATATGGGATTGGAATATAAACTCGTGACTTGGATCAGAGGATGGTTGAGACACATATGAAAAAGTGGTTACAGTGGGTGTGAATCTGCCAAATTTAAGGTGAGAGTGGTGTACCTCACAGTTCATTCCTTGAGCCATTATTGCTCAATCTGTACATTAATATCATCAAGAAGGATCTATCATGAGATGTGCAATTGTTTACCGATGATGCGAAGATAGGCAGGACAATCAGGGATGCCACTGATATTCAGCAATTACAAAGTGATTTGAATAGCTGGAAATTTGGGCAAACGAAAGTGACTGTCAATTTAATGTTAGTAAATGTAACGTTATGCATTTTGGGGAGATTAGAGTTCCAGTGGCGTTTTAAATTAGCAGCGTTATGCTACAAGAAACTGAAGATGCAAGGGACCTTGGCGTATTGGCGGATAGGAATTTAAAGTTCAAAGGTCGCATAGCCAAAGTTGCAAATAGAACTCAGAGGCTAATTGCGATGCTGAAGCGAACATTGACATGTAACGTTACGAAAGTTATGATTTTACCTCTTTATCAGGCTTTGACAAGACCACACCTGGACTATTGTGTGCAGATTTGAATGGTTCCAAGGAGATAAAGATGCTGTGGAAAGGATGCAAAGAAGAATTACAAAGATTATATATCTAAATTAGGTGATTTAGATTATGAGGAGAGAATTTGCGAGTATGTGGATTGCAGACCCTTGTTAACAGAAGGAGAAGGGGTGATATGACAGAGGTTTATAATATTTTGAAGAGATGTTATAGGATATCAACTGATGAAAATTTTCGTTATATGAAAGGTGGGGAGAGAACACGGGGGGTCATCCATGGAATTAAATTTATTTGCTGTGAGGAAAGTGGTATGATCTAGGTGTTTCTCCCAGAGAGCAGTGAGGGAGTGGAATAATTTGCCCTTAATTAAGGGTGGGGAGTGTATCTAGTGTGAATGAATTTAGGTGAATTAGTGATAGCTGGTGTGGGTGATCTATAGCCTCCCTCGATGAGTCCTTGACTCCCTGGAGGTCTCAGATAATAATAATAATAATAATAATAATAATAATAATTCCTATCCACATATATCATATGAAACTAGGAGTATTTATTGGTTGATAATGTGGTTCTATTTTCAGGTTTTATGTAACTATGACATATAGAATATTTTTCAGTGTTTTTTTGTCCCAGAGCATACGGCCCATCTGAATTATTAGTTTTATTTATTCTTATAAGCTTTTTACTAAGTTCTTAGTCATTGAACATATCATGGAATCCTTCTCATTTCGTTATTATATTGTTAATGGTTCTTCTGTTTTTCTTCAATATTTGTTATTATTTTAGTTTTTCATAGTTTATTTGATTTGAATCTGTATTTCGTTCTGTGTAATTCTTGCAGATGACCACAACATCATTAACGTGTTGCAAATTATTTAGTTTTTAACCACTGATATTAATATTCTGATCAGGATAATCTAGTTCACTCAGGACGAATTCAAAAATGCCGCGAATAATTTGTTAAAGTAATACTCCTTTATTTTGAAATGACGTCACATATAAGAAAGCTATCAGTCTTTTTCATATATATTGTTTATTAGCTGTATATAATATTGAATTAGACCACGTTCCTTCATTGCAATTTCGATTAATTATTTTTAAATGAATCAAATGCTTTTTAGATTTTCTAAACCTAAATACAATAGTATTTAGGTTTAGAAATAAATAACTAACCTAAATACAGATTGTATTTTCTGAATTCTTCGGTTAGTTGATTCAATATTGACTTCAGATTTTTCACAGAGCTAAATCCCTTTCAAAATCAAACTTTTTGGTTAATCTGAACTTAATATCTTGTGATAGTATGACATTATAATTTTTATAAATACATATTTCATGTAACTATATAGGAATATCTTCAGTAATTTTATACTATATTTAGTTCAATCATCATTTGTCTATTATTTAACTCTTCAACTCTTGAACTTCATAACTGCTGGTTATGAAGTTGAAGAGTTGAAATTGTTTTCGTTTCTCATATCTCTACTATTATGCTGCTATCCAACCTCATATTCCTTTATATTCAGCAACCTTCTTTCATATATTTGTGTGTACGAGGACACCCTTTGCTGTGTTAATATCACAGATTTCACGTTAAGCGTTTTAATTACTGTATTACAAAAATATCAAGTGATGATGTTTATTCCCTTATAAAGAGGGGGGAAATGAGTTTTAGCTCTAAATTTTAGCAACTGAGTTGGCATTTTAATCTCCACTGGAAGCCAATCAGATATAACCGGAACAAGACCATCACAATTAAAAGCAGCAACCGAAGAAGAGACTGGAAAACAAGTGCTGCCATCTAGTGGTCTTTAACATTAACAGGATATGTTATTGTCTGAAATAGTGTCTGTTCCACAGTCGATTTGCTAATGTTGACCGGACGAAAAACCTGTTCTTCTCCCTGAAACTCAGGTCGAAAAATTGTTTAAAAAATAACTCTTCTCAGCGACTTCACTTGAACTTAATCCACCTTCGGGTGTCCTAATGCCTAGGATGAAAACGAAACTTTCGTTGTGCCCATTGAAATAAATAAACAATAAATATACACATCGTATTAAGCCACTTCCCACAACCTCCAGACGATTTAAGGATATAAATAGTCTGATATATTAAAAACATTGGATACTTCACCGTCTAAAAACAGAAATGGAATCAAATCAGTTTCCGATTTACCAGTAGTAAGAGTAGTACTTTGGCACTGCAAATTTCTTTTCACCCATTTCAAATAAGGGAGCACTAAACTCTATTTATGATTATCTCTTAATTATCTAATTAGAGGCGCTAGGAAGTATGATATACTAAACCAATGAGAGACATAATTTCAAGTTCAATATTTTGATAATCAAAAATTAATTTTGATGTAGGATTGCTGAAAACGCTTTATCGAGCATTAAAGGTACTTATATATTTAATATAAAATGGAATATTTTATCATATTTAATAAAGTTAAAATGTAGCTGTTAATCATATATAGTATGTGAGATAATACTTCCGTTCAGTCATAATTCAATAATAAATTCGATAATATTGTTGTTGCCATATTGCCATATTGTTTAATCCACATACAGCGACATCTCTTGAGAACAATAGAAACTAGAAATCAATTTTATCATAAATTTGCATATTAAGTAATATTAAGTAAGTAATAAGTATATTTCGTAATACAAATTACAAAAGACCAAAAAAAAACAAAAGTTGTTAATCAGTTTTCTCATGTAGTTGATTTCGCTTGTATTATTAATAATAATAATAAACATAATATTCCATATCATAGGTTATGTTGCTATGCGCAGTGTGTATTTACTTTCACTTCCTTAATCAACTTCATATAATAGAAATTTACTAACGTAACAAGGAATTTTAATCGAACTTAGAAACGTGAAATTCCCAAATTATATTTTCATAAAAGAAATGGATATAAAGAATGTTCTATTAAATTCTAATACATCTTATAATTAGGAACATTATTAGTAATTTTGGAAAGAAGTCCATGATAGGGAGGATAAAAAAAACGAAATCACGGCAGTTTCGAACTGATATCGATTTTGACTAATTGGCTGTAATAACCCGAAAATTCTCGTTCCTTCACATTTTCATTTTTCTATCTTTGTTTCTTTCGTTTCGATTGAGAAATTTATGAATATGGCGGATCGCAAATATAAAAAATGGAACGAAAAAAGAAGATTGGCGCCAGTGGTGGTAATTGATATTAATCAACCGTCTAGGAAGTATCCACCCAACAAAGCCAGCAAGCATTTAAGTCCTATATAAAGTTAATAATGAATTCGGTTCTATGTTTAAAATATCGTTATTTGTGAAGATAATTATAATTATTTGAATAACATCTTTTATTTTTTATGCATAAAGACTTTAAAAAATCGTATTGAATCACAAAACACATACTGAGATTTGATTGGTTTATTCATTTGATTACGAACGAATTTCAGTTTATTCACACGGACAACATTTTGTACAATATATCTAACAAAATATTACTTGCAATCAATCAATAAAGAACGCATCATATAACACTTTTGTATTTCTCTAAATAAAATCTAACATTCAAAGTTTTGCTGCGAAGATAAAGAGTTCATGCGGCATTCAGTTTATGCTAGTTCAATGACTCCAACTGTTCAACGGAGTCATTCTTATTGGATTTTTCAAAGAACGTGTTGCTCACCGCCAAAGAAAAGTCACACCACATCCGTCCGTGTTTTCTCTCTGCGATTATGTGCTAATATAGCAGTTTTGTTTGCCCATTTATGTATGCTAGTTCTTACCAACATCTCTAAAATTTTCACTACCACACCAGAATTGACAGGTCGGCAGTTAGACACGTCAGATTTTGCACCACCCTTGTATAATGGAACTATCATACATTCCTTCCATTCCTCTGGTATCATTTCTGAGCTGAGACTCAAGTTATATACATTTGATCTCTACCGGCCGTAGAGATCAAGTGTTTATAACTTGATCTCTAATGGCCGTAGCCAATTCGGCTGAATATTCCTTTAGCAAACGGGTTGATATTTCACATCTGCTCCTTTTGACAAATTCCTCACTTGGTTATGCCACAGTTCTCCAAATTCACTGTCATGCGCTTCTAACTCTTCATCCAACGTAAGAGCAGCACTGTACTCCATGCTACGTACACCTGGTTGATATATCTTAGCAAATTGAAACAGTGTTGTACGAAACTAGTAATTGATAAGTGAATTATTTTTCTTTAATGTGTTTATTTTTCCAGTTTTAATCCGTACATATGAATAAAACTTAAAAATCAAGCGATAAAAGTTTTCCAATGAATAAATATCCAATATCTCGTTTAGATAAGAACATAGCGAAATGTCGAAATGAAATTATCAGCTAATCACACACACGAAGGATGTATCGTCCTCTTCCGATTTTCACTTTAAGTGTCATAATGAACACGTGATCCAAATCACGTGATTGATATCGTTGCGCTTTGTATCTTCCTTCCAAATTTCCGCTTCTGCTTTTATAATGCGCCTATTTTCATTGCTTAATTTTTTCTGTTCACAAATTAATACAAACTCTGGTTAAATAACTATAAAAGTTATTTCTCAAAGAAATTAGAAAATCTTGCATTATGTTATACTATATGTAGAAAAAATATCACTCTTCATGCAACCGACTGGCTTAGTCTAGTGGTTACTTCTTTCGTAAGTCATGTGAACTACAAGTACCACGGACGCAATCCATCGGTTTTTTTTTTTTTAATTACTCTTTTTCAATCCTACGCTCCCGCCTACTCATGAAATTGTCCATTCTCGAAAAAAAGGCAAAAAACAGTAAAGAAAGGTTGTGCGAAATTTAATTGAAGGCTAACTGCTGTTGTCACTAGTCAAATCCTCTTTCAATTTTTTTTCACTCATAATTTATGTACTTTTTTAGTGGTATATGGATTATAACAGCCATGAAAAATAAATAATTTCTTATTAATACTTTAAGGGAGGAAAGAAAGAAATATTTTAATTGATTTCCTCCACTCACAATTGCTACCAAACAAGAAGATATTTTTCACTTCGATTAATTCCTCGTCACATTTGAAAATCGTGTATTACACTACATATTTCTGTTTATTATCCATAAGAAAAGAACAACGAAGAAACAAGAAAGTTTGGGGGAAATTTTAGTCTTCGTGTACGTTTTAGTTTGCATTGGTAGCAATAGATGTCGCTATATACAATCAGGAGGAAATAAAAATTTTCTAAATGGTTTCCCGAACATGCATCAGTAGAGTTCTTTCCATGTCCAAAAGAGGTGTTTCTTAGGTATTTCTTATCATTATAAGGGTATTGAACATTTTTTGTCCAGTTAGCGTGCGGGAAATCACAGAGTGGATAAGTTACACTTTTACTTAAATCTCTGGGTTGAATTTTTTAAATTAAAGTGTTTAAAACACTTTAATAAAAAAAAAAGAGCATTTTTTGAATAGTTTTGTTATCATAGAAAATAAATGCCACCGATTATTTTATTCTCCTATACTCAACTATAATCATAACAGCTCTTATTGAAATAACAGCTGTTTTGATTATAGTAGAGTGCACTTCGATCAGTTTAGAGTAATCTAAAAAAAGAAGTAATTTTTTCTTGGAATGATATTTTGAAAATCAGCTAACTTACTTTTGGTTGAAGAAAGAAGAGCATCAAAATTCTACCTGCCATGAACGAAAAGCGAACACAGGACTTTTCTAATCAAAGTGCGTGTCACTTACGCTTAATACTGGAATTTAGAGGCAAAGTTAAGATTCTTCTCGCATTTCGACCTCGTCGTGAAGGCGCTGAATTATTTACTGATTTCATTTTATATGCCAATAAAGTCAGTGCTTAACTATCCAAAAACGCATTACTTCAATGAAAAATTCCAAGACTGAGAGAAAATCAAAAAAGGTGGGTTGTTAATTATATGCATAAGATACCAGAAATAGTTCATTGCAGAAGACTTACTCTAGTGGTTACATCTCTTACCAGGTTTGTACGTAAGAAGTGCTTCTCACGCGATCCTGTTCTTTTGTTGATTACCAGGTTGTGAAAAAAACTTGGAAATTTTTCTGACAAAAATGTATCGATAGGGCCGGTGTGCCTGATGAAAAACCTCAGATAAACTAGGGGGAAAATCCGATCTCCACGCCCAAGACCGGCTAACTTGACTATGACTGACGAAGATCCTTAAGGCCTTCTCGTCGTCGACGGGAATCGTACCAAGGACACTCCTTCCCCAGGCATATGGTTGCGAAGCGCATAGAAAGAATATTAATATATTTCAATTTTCGTATTGCACTCTGAAACGTGCTTAATTTTATTTCAATATTCAAACTACATAAGTACATGTCGAGTACTGCAATAACGAATTAGAGTACTGAAAAATATCTTTGTATTTTAGGGAGAATCTGTTATTGTAGGTTGGTGAACAATACGCATTGTTTCTTCTGTTTTCCACATCGTTAAACAGAGTGATTTTATTCATCATTCGCTCTGAAAAAATCACGTTCTTTGATTATGAATGTCTAGGGGATCTCCATCAAAAAATTGTAAGGGGAGAAAAAAACAGCTGCTGTGTTGAATCACGGAAGAAAGCTACTTATGAAATTAAAACAAATTCAGAAAGTAACTCTCATTTTTTTTTCTCTTTTTATTCTTGTAATTTCGTGAGATGGTAGACGTGTCGAATTAAGAATGAAATTTCCCATATATATATATATATATATATATATATATATATATACACTAGAACTTCGAATTTCATAAAAATTATCAAGTAAAACGTAATCCTTGCATAGCATTGTTAAGTATATATAAAACCAATAAAAGCTCTTCAGAGGAGCAGGCTTAGTATAGTGGCTACTTCTAACTACAAGGTTTGTACCTAAAAGTGCCACTTACGCAGCCCTGCTCTGTTTTTCTTTTCTCGTGTATGGTCTCACATTTCCTCCTGCACACGAAATTTATGAAATATAGTAAAATAGCGACTAACATTGAAAAATGTGAGTGTTTTTTCATAATTTAATTACAACTATAGCTCGTTTCGGCAGTGGTTGAAAACCACTGCTAGCCTTCTTTTATAATTATTTTTATTTTAATGTTTGTTCTCTTCTGCATTGTTTAATGCATTATTAAACTGAGATTTATAAATAACAGAAAATTGAAATTTAAATACACACTTTCTTCAATGAATATTCACAAAATCTGATAATTAGTGAATTTGGTGTTTTTGAAATTAACAAACACAACGACTTAGTTGAATGCTATTAAAAACAGAGGAAGAAAATATAACGTTGTACGCCAAATATTTGCTGAAAATAAGCCCTTTTGCTTTCTTTCGTTCTGATTTTATCTCGTATACATATATACGAGATAAAATCAATTAAAATGAAAAACTTACGTAACTTCTAGTTGGTTATTTAGTTTTAATTGTTATCAAGAGATGTCTCTCTATATATGCATAGAGAACAGAATAAAACACAAAAATAAATAAATAATGTAAAATAAAACTCACACATGGAAAATATTTTCACATTACAAATTCAGCAAAATTGTAGATATTCGAATTACGATTAAATAAACATTTTGCTATAAAATGCAAAAATCATATGTAGCTGCTTAACCGTATATATATATATATATATATACGGTTAAGTACACATTAAATTTTTAATAATCCTTTTTAACAATGTTTACTGCAAACATTTGCCTGTTTTCGGTTCCGCCAGCGCAAAAATTTCCCCTGTCGGCGATTTTTGGCACTAAATCTTTTTTTTTTCGAGGAATTCATCTCCCCACGCCTTCGAAAGTCTCAGTATAAAATGTGATCTCATTCCGTGTATTAGCTTTAGCTACAGATACCTACAGATACGAATCTATGTTTAGATAAATTATACCCTTTTGGAATTACAGGTTACACATCAAAATAAAATCAAAATCACTTATAAAAATACATAACCGTATGTATTTTTATTAGTGAAATAACGGCACATGCGTCCTCGTAAAGGACGGGGAAAATCTTTCTACTATGGATGCTTTGGTGTCACCTTTAGAAAATAAATAAAAAAAATTATCCCTCGTTTTTCAAGTATAGCACGCACGTGTTTATTCCAAAATTCTTTTCCTCTGTCTGTACCTTCTAAACCTTCTTTGGTTTAAATCTATCAATAGTACTTAAATCGGTCAAATCACTTTATTGCTGGAGCAATTCCAGCTACTTTTGTTTAGCACAGAATCTCATTTTAATTGTCTTCTATCTTTTAGAATTCTACTGGAAAGCGTGAACATTTTTATTTGTTATTATTACATACATCAGGAGATCCAAATGCATCAATAAAAATAAAAAATAAAACTATTTTCATCATATCTTATTCAGGGGTAGTAACATTTTTTGTATAAAACTAAGTATCTCAGAAACCATTTTTTTCAAGTAAAGCACGCCCATGTTTTCTTCGAAAATTCTTTCCTCTGTCAACCTGTATCTGCATAGGATCGTTTATATATCCAAGTATAATTAAGTGGGGGTTTTTTGGCTTTTATTCTGCTTCTCTATTCAAATTGCTTTAGATAAGTCACAGACCTGCAGAACGTTTTTTAAAAAAATTTAAAAATCGTCTGGTTGTTTAAAATACTTTAGAATAAAGGCTACGGTTTTTTTTTAATTTGATGAAAAATGTTTTTCAGGTCTGTCACTCTGACATGCCCAAGAAGTCGCATCTGTATTTCTTCATTTCTTCTTAAAGTAACTGTCGTTTTCCATTTACCAATAGAATAATTGCAATGCAAAATACTGTTACATTATTATAATTATAATTATTATTACTATTAATAATAATAAATGTAAAGAAATGTATGTAATGTTGTTTCATACATAATTAAAACTATGTAATGTATGTATCATAGATTTGATTTCATAGCTTCCAGCACAGCAAATAAACCAATAAATAATAACTGGTGTCATCCTCAGATAAGCTCACAAATAAGCTTCGAGGATGAAAGCTGAGAAAATACATCTCATCTCATCCAACATAAAAAAAATGACAAATAAATAAATAAATGTATCATATGTAATCAAATGCATGTAATGTACGTATCACATGTAAACAATTGTATGTAATGATAGGTATGTAATGTATGTATCATATGTTATAAATTATTATAATTATTATTGCGAAAAAAATTATTATTATTATCAGAATACATGAATGTATAAAATGTAAACAAATGTAAGTAATGTTGTTTCATATGAAAACAAATGTATGTAGTGTTGTATCGTACGTAATTAAAACTATGTAATGTATGTATCATATGTAATAAATTATTACTTTTTTTAAAAAAATTATTATTATAATTTGGATGTGGCGTTTGCATACCACTGCGCTTGGCCGCACGAAGGAAATCTTGGTTTCGAGTCTAGTCGGCGACTAAAGGAAATTTTTCGACCGGTTCCCGAGTTAGTCGATCTCTGGCACGGGCGAGCAGGCTTTTCCTCCCGGAAACTCGGGTTTTTCGTCCTGTAAACTCAAGAAAATCGACCGTAGAACCCACATTATTTTCAGACATTAAATATATTGTGTTAGGGTTAGGGACCACGAGATGGCGGCACATTCGAGCGGTCTCTCTCTTCACTGCGTACCGCTTAATTAGTGATAGCCTTGGGCCATCTGTCTCTGATTGGTACCAGTGGAGATTGAACTGCCCACTCAGTCTCCAAAAGTTAGATAGGGCTAAATGGCCTCGCCTACTCCCGTATATACGGGAATAAAAAGGCGTTAGCTAATTTTTTTTTTTTATATCTACACCTTAAGCAGTCCGTAGAACATCGCGACAGAGTCTAATTCAAACACCTGAAATATACAATACCTGTATGTTATACAATACCTGTATAACACACATCATATTTCGCCTTGAACTTGTTAAGCGACAAAGTACACACAACAGACGTTGTAAATCTACTGGTGTTCACCTCTCCCCAACCAAAAATTCTCTTTCCTTGAGATTCTAACCTAGCAGTGACAGTGATTAAACAGTCTAGTCGAAGGATGTCAAAAAGAGGAAGGAGTAGACCATGAGTGAGATGGATGGATGGATAGTGTGGCTGAAGCGACTGTTCTTCAGAGTTGAATCCCCGAGTAAAGCATACAACAGGACCTCGTGGCGTGGACTGGTGTGGCACATCACCAATCATGTCATGGATCATACGGAATCTCTTGATGTCAAATGAAATAAATGAAAATTATAATTACCAATGTTGATATTTTCAACATTGATATGAATTCATTGTTAACTTTATATAGGACTTAAAGCAATATTTAATTGTGTAGGCTTTGCTGTGTGGTTACCTCAAACTAAGTACAATTCAACCGCTGGCGCCATCCTACCAAACCTTCTCATTTTTTATTATTCAGGTACGCAGTGTTGATAAAATGTAAAATCGAAACCCCAAATGGATAGAGAGAAAAAGTCAACGTACAAGGATGGAAATATTTGGGGAACTTACCAGAAATCAGTTAAATTTCGTCCGCAGTTCGAAACTGCTTTGATTTCTCCTTTTCTTATTTCTATCTTTTATTTATTTTCAGTATCATTAGTGATATGCTGTCTATAAGGTGTAATAAAGTTTAAAATAATGTTTTTAAATCTATTTGTTATATGAAAATATAATGTAGGATTCTTATTTCAAAATTCCACATGAACTAGCCTAATTTAAAACTCCTTTTTAAATTAGGGAATTTCTGTTATATGAAGTTGATTAACGAATGAAAGTAAACGCCCTCTGCAGATTGAAAGAGTAACCTACAATGACGAATATTATGTGTTTCTTTATTATTCTGTATAATACGTAAAGGTAGCCACTTGAAGAAAGTGATTAACAACACAACTTTCTTAATTAGCTTCTACCAATTTCTGAACAAATTGATTTTTAATTCCTATTGTACTCAAGAGATGGCGCTGTATATCGATTAAGCAATAACGACCGATCATTATTGAATTTATTATTATTGAATTATTACTGAATGGAAGCATTATCGCACATACTATATATGATCAAAAGCTATATTTTCACTTAATAATTAGAAAATCGACTGCAGAACAGACACTATTTCAGACAATAACATATTCTGTTAGGGTTAAAGACCACGAGGTGGCAGCACTCGTTTTCCAGTCTCTTCTTCGGTTGCTGCTTTTAATTGTGATGGTCTTGTTCCAGCTATATCTGATTGGCTGCCAGTGGAGATTAAAATGCCAACTCAGTTGCCAAACTTTAGAGCTAAAACTCCTTTTCCTCTTCTCCATAAGGGAATAAAGAGTTTCTGATATTTTTATAATATAGTAATTAAAACTTTTAACGTGAGATCTGTGATATGAACACAGCAAAGGGTGTCCTCGTACACACAAATATATGAAAGAAGGTTGCTGAATATAAAGGAATATGAGGATGGATAGCAGCATAATAGTAGAGATGTGAGAAAAGAAATCAACTGCAATTATACAAATATATTGGGCATCCAACAGTTATAAAACTGAAGAGTTGAAGAGTTAAGTAATAGACAAATAAGCAAACAAATATGCTACATGTTATTAAAATGAGCACATGGTTGTTTGTTTCTCACACTGTGTATATGTTACTTCTTTCCAAGAAATGTACATAAACTATTTGTAAAAATTATAATGTAATACTATCACAAGATATTAAGTTCAGCTTAATCAATAATTTTGTTTCAGAAAGAGATTGTAGCTCTGTGAACAATTTGAAGACAATATTGAATCAACTAACCGAAGAATGCAGAGAATACAATCTGCTATTGTATTTAGGTTTAAAAACTATAGAAAGCCTTTGATTCATTTAAAAACAAGTAATCGAAATTGCTATGAATGAATGTGGCCTAAGTCAATATTATATACAGCTAATAAACAATATATATGTGAAAAAGACTGATAGTTTTCTTATATGTGTAAAAAGATGTCATATCAAAATAAAGGAGTATCAAGGAGATAATAGTTCATCAAGTTTTTCGCGGCGTTTTGAATTCGTCCTGAGTGAACTAGATTATCATGATCAGAATATCAATATGAGTGGCTAAAAACTAAATTATTTGCAACACGCTAATGATGTTGTGGTCATCTGGAAGAATTACACAGAACGAAATACAGATTCAAATCAAATAAACTTATAAATAAACTATGAAAAACTAAAATAATAACAAATATTGAAGAAAAACAGAAGAACAATTAACAATAGATAATAACGAAATAAGTAGGATTCCATCATATGTTCAACGACTAAGAACTTTTTAAGAAGCTTATAAGAATACAAATAAAACTAATAATTCAGATGATATATAGAATAAAAATTCTATATATCATAGTTACCTAAAACCTGAAAATAGAACCAGCATTATCAACCAATAAGTAATCCTAGTTTCATATGACATAATTGGATAACACATATTATTATTATTATTATTATTATTGTACATATAATATTATTATAATCATACGCACACACAGTCACCAACCAACGAAGAACAAAGGACGTCGCCATTTTAAAAATCCCATTATAGTCGCTAACGGGAAGAAAGGCTAAAGGTCACCAAAATGAAGTTCAAGCAAAATGAGCTGTAACAAATGCAATAAGCCATTAAACGATGAAGGGGACGGGCTGCAGTGTTCCGGATGTAACAAAAAACAACACTTCCACTGTTCAGGGATCTCAGAAAGCACGTGGAAAGCAAAAGAAGCTGTGAAACGGACCGAATGGCGATGTCAACAGTGCCGTGAGAAAACGAAGAACAAAGACCAGACACCAAAGAAAAGTAGCGACACACATCAAGGTAAGCCACTTCCTGATTCTAAAATTATAGATAACTTTGATTCATTTAAACTAATGGTGAAAGACTTATTAAATGCACACATGGAACAAATTAACCAAAAATTCGAGGAGTATGAAATTCGAGGTCTCGTTATTGAACTACATACAGTTCAATAACGAGACCTCTGAAGAAATGTTAGGAACCGTGCGAGAAATAAAGACAAAATTAACGGTAGCGATAGAAACGCAAGAAACACTCCAACGCGAAATTCAAGAATTGCAGAAATAAGTAAACACACTCAAGTGTCAAATGGAACACATGCTACAAAAAGAAAGAAAAAAAGAACTTCAAATTGAGGGAATAACGAAAGAAAATACAGAAGACTTAAGCAACATAATGCAACTGATCGGCATCAAAATTGGAATTCAAATCGCAACCACAGATATCACCTATATCAACCGAGGCCCACAAAAAAATAAAGAGTCCGCCACCAATCATCGCTCGTTTTACCAACAGAAATCTGAGAGACTCCATTCTTACAGCATGCAAGAAAACAAAGCCGACAACAACGATCTTAACTGATAAGAAACTCCCAACACCAATCTATATAACGGAACACTGGACTCCATGCTTCAAAAATCTTCTATACCAAGCAAGGAAGACAAAAACTGATAAAAACGACAAGTTCCTGTGGACAAATAATTCCCAGATATTTTTCAAGAATTTATCATGGTATAATTGAGCTGTGTTATCAATGCCAGTGTTTTTTGATACTTCTTATGTTTGTATGTATGATTGTGAAGTTGGTCTTTGACTCTTTGAAGAAATGGTCAGAAACCATTTCCACCAACTTCACAATCATACACACAAACATAAGAAGTATAAAAAAACACTGGCTTACATTGATAACACAACTCAATTATACCATGATAAACATAGATGCGCTGACCGAAGTTGCAATAAACGACACAGAAATTTACGCATACAACATTAATAATTATCAAACCTACAACTTATGCAGACCAAACAAAAGAGGAGGTGCCATTGTGGCATTTATCAAAGATAAATACAATGTGACAGAAAAACAAATTCACTTCGAACAGGCGGAAACACTAATTTTGGAACTAACAAAGAGCCACAATAGTATCAAATACACAATAAACACAATATACAGATTCCCAGATAATAATCCACTCAGTTTTATTCACGAGTTAGAAACATGGCTAAGCGGCATCGAACCGCGTACAACACACAGGCTCATCCTAATAGGAGATATTAACATAAATACTCTTGACCACGCTTCTTCAACCACTAACTCATATCTTGATATACTAAGTCAGTACAACATAAACCCTACCATTATCTCCCCAACAAGAGAAGAAATACTCAATAACTCACTAACACAATCATGCATTGATCATATCAACATACGGGCTCCAATCCATACATTTACATCATCAGTAATTAACGTAAAAATTGCCGAACACTACTTTGTCTCAACTTCGTTTTATTACGCTTCCTACCCCCCCCCCTCCCACCACTACAAAAGTCGACAAAACTCGATCATACTAAAGAGCATTGTCGATAACCAAGTAAAAAGTACAGACTGGAATTCTCTACTTAAAATAGGCGATCCTGTAACATTATACGAGAATTTTCAACTAAAGTTCATAGAAATATACAAAAAAGCAACAAAACCTACACAAACGAGGCGACAAATAGACAACAATCCATGGATAAATGACGACATACTAAATACTATTACTGAAAAAGAAAATCTATAGAAAAAACTTAAAAAGTCACCCAGTAACACACATTTACAAACTTTATACAAAAACACAAGAAATAAACTAACAACAAAAATTCGTAGGGCAAAAAGACGCTACTACTTCCAAAAATTCATGAAATATAACGACAACATTAAGCAAACATGGGCTACACTCAACGAATTAGTAACCCGAAAAAATAAAACTTCAACACAAGATTTTTTTGCAAAAAGCTTCGGTCAGGACACAAACCAAGAGGAACTAGCAGACTCATTCAACCATGCTTTCACAAACAACATCACACAACTCAAAAAAGACAAATTACCAACGATCAACAAAAAACTACCCACACAAAGTCAACAACAAACGATGTATTTTCCACCCATAACAAAACAGGAACTGAAAGAAGCACTCCTAAAACTAAAACCAAAGACCACTCCAGGAATAGACAAAATAAGACTCACAGACCTTATAACACACTTTGAACAAATAAATCCAATAGTTTTGAAACTCGTGAACATAATATTCGACACAGGCATTATTCCACAACAACTAAAAACTGCAGTAATTACGCCAATATACAAACACGGTAAAAGAAACGATACTCAGAACTACAGACCAATAGCTACACTACCAGTCATCTCAAAAATTCTAGAAAAAATAACACACACCAGACCACAGAACTATTTACAGAAGTACAACGTCATCTCACAAAACCAATACGGCTTTCAGAAAACAAAAAGCACCATTACTTTATTAGAAGACATCCCGACACAATAAACAAAGCTCTCGACAAAAACAGGTACGCCGTCCTCATACTGCTGGACCTAACCAAAGCATTTGACACACTTGAACATGCCATACTACTCACCAAACTATACTCAATAGGTATAAGAGGAACACTGCATACATGGTTCAAGAACTACCTCTCAAACAGACCACAAGTAACAAAAATAGGAGTATACAAGTAAAACACGGTGTACCTCAAGGTGCCATATCATCACCCATTCTATTCAACATATACATTAACGATGTTCATAACATATCCATAAGAAGTCAAATATTTCAATACGCAGATGACACTGCACTACTAGCAATCCACACAGACATTAACACAACTCTCTACAAAGCACAACAAGACCTAAACGAAATCACAACATACTTCCACCAAAACGCAATTCTAATCAACGGCACCAAAACACACATGTTGATAATACACAACCCAAGAATCATATGTCCTGCATCACTATCGCTACATTGTCACACATACCGCTGCATTAACAACAAAAATACTTGCCAATGTTCTGAAATCAAACCTGTAACACACGCAAAATACCTCGGTCTCTATATAGATTCCCACCTTAAATGGACAAAACATATAAAATACCTACACACCAAACTCCGGATCATCGCAGCAAAACTCTTCCAAGTTAAAGACATTATTCCACCCAACATAAAAAAACTCTTATATCACGGTATCTGCGAATCCCTACTCAGATACGGAATAACAGTCTATTCAAATACATCAAACAGTCACCTAACAAAATTAGAAACACTACACAGGAAAATCGTGTCAACAGTGATCTGGACACCTTACACGCAACAACCAATACCCGACAAGCACATGGCGATACACCGAATTCTGAGCATTAAAAACCTGAAACACTACATAACATTGACAAGGAATTACTTCAACATCACCTATCGAAACAACAGAGACACATATCGTATAACACGACCTACAACAACTCTCTACATCCCCACACCCTCCAATAACTCATACGGTTCTTTTGTGAGATCACATCAGATACCTTCGCAACTCAACAACGTACCAAGAAAGTTAAAACACGTAGATAACTACAGAACATTAAAAAACGAATTCTGGAAAATATACCAACAAAGTTAAAAAACCATTAACACTAATATACACATCACAAATCACTAGCATCCATTGCCTACATCCCATACATAAACAGTAGCAACAACACAAATAGTGAAGGCTAAATCCCACTCTCTTCATAAAAGCTAACCCAAGCTTCGAAGTAGGTGGGATTAACTTGTCTCACTCATCTACAAGTAAGCCTTATAAACAAATGCAGAAATTTGTTTGTATAATCACTCTTTCTCAAACTTAAAAAAAATTAAATAAATAAATAAAAATAAAATAAATAAATAAAAAATTATACAAAAATTCTGTATAAACTTCATTGTTAATATTAGAAGAACATGTGTTGTAAATACATAATATAAAGGCAAAAAAAGTATTCAAATTTTAATTGTAATCCAATGTAGGAATTGCAGCATTTAGTGCTGAACTCTGTAAAATTATAAGGTGGAATGTCACACAAGATGTTTATTGTATGTATATATATTTTAGCAATCAATAAATATATTAAAAAAAATTATTATTATTCTAATATACCTATTACATGTAAACAAATGTATGTAATGTAAGTATCATATGTAAACAAATGTAAGTAATGTATCATATGTAATCAAATGTATGTAATGTATGTAATAACTGTAACAAAAGTATACAACACAGAGTGTTATAGCCATTGATATTGCATATATAAAGTGTAAAATTGCAAAGAAACATCTGTAATAATCATCATTATGAATATTATAACATTATACGTCGTAAACAGTTATCGTTATTATTATTGTTTTAAAAAACTTTATGTACGAGAAAGTATTTGTTATGCATAATTGTGTTCATGTAATGTATTTAATTTATCTGAGAAATAATAAACTGTTTAATTTTTTTTTAAAAATGTAAATTATTATTTTTTAAATTTTATTATTATTATTATTATTATTATTATTATTATTATTATTATTATTATTATTATTATTATTATCTGAGACTTCCAGGGAGTCAAGGGCTCACGAATTCCCTTAAATTCATTCCCACTAGATGCACTCACTACCCTTATGGGCAAATTATTCTACTCACTGCTCTCTGGGAGAAACACCTGGCGTTTCTCCCAGATATACCGCTTTCCTGACTGCAAATAAATAAATTTAATTCCATGGATGCCTCCGGGTTCTTTTCCCACCTTCCATATAACGAAACATTTCATCAGTTGTTACCCTACAACACCCATTCAAACGTTTATAAAGCTCTATCATTCCACCCCTTTTTCTCCTGTTAACCAGAGTCTGCAATCCACATACTCGAAATTTGTCTCCTCATAATATAAATCACATAATCTAGATATAATCTTTGTAATTCTTCTTTGCACCTTGGAGTCGACATCTGCACACAATAATCCTGGGGTGGTCTTATAAAAGCCTTATAAAGTGGCAAAATCACTTCCGTAATCTTACATATCAAGGTTCGCTTCAGCATCGCAATTATCCTCTGAGTTGTATTTGCAACTTTGCTATGTGATCTTTGAACTTTAAATTCCTATCCACCAACACGTCAAGATCCCTTGCCTCTTCAGTTTCTTGTAACATAACCCTGCTAATATTAAATGCCGCTGGAACTCTAATCACACCAAAGTGCATAACTTTGACAGCCATCTTCGTTTGCCCAAATTTCCACCTATTCAAATCATTTTAGAATTGCTGAATATCAGTGGCATCCCTGATTGCCCTGGCTATCTTCGCATCATTGACAAACAATTGCACATCTTATGATAGATCCTTCCTGATGTCATTAATGTATAGATTGATCAATAAGGCCCAAGCACTGAATCATGAGGTACACCACTATCACCTTAAATCTGGAAGATTCATACCCACTGTATAGCACTTGTTGATATCTGTCTGTCAACCACCTCCTGATCCAAGTCAAGAGTTTATATACCAATCCCATATTCCCCAGTTTATGCAACAGCCATTCGTGTGGTATCCTATCGAATGCCTTAAAAAATCCAGCATTATCATAGTGTATCCATTCCCTTTATCCAACTCTGCCTTAACATTGTTATAAAATATGAGCAAATTGCTAAAACATGACCTTCCTTTAGTAAGCCCATGCTGTTGCTTGCAGAGTATAGCAGGTTTGTTTACCCATTTCTGTATGCAAGTTCTGAACAACTTCTCTTAACTCTTCACTACCACACTAGAGATACTGACATGTGGGTACTTAGACACATCAGGTTTTGCACCACCCTTGTACAATGGAAGTACATAAATTCCTTCCATTTCTGTGGTGTCATTCCTGAGCTGAGACTCAAGTTATACAAATGTGTGAAAGGCCTATCCCCAAGAGCTGAACATTTCTTTAACAAAGGAATGTTCAGCTGTAGGGGATATTCCATCAGTCCGTATCGTCATATTCTTATCCAGTTTATGCAACAGCTCTTCAACCTCATTTTCATGAACCTCTAGCTGTTCATCCAACGTAGCAGTAGCATGTGCACCATACTACAAACACCTGGTTGATATATCTTAGCACAGTGAGCACTCATTAACTGAAGAATCTCCTTAGCTTCCGACACTCGTGTACCATCTGCATTCAATAAAGTTATTCTTCCACATTCATTCTTTCTTTTCCTTGCGGCATAAGGATAAAATTCTTTTGCATTGTCTTTAGCTTGCATGGCCAATTTCTTTTCAAACTCTGATTTAGCTTACATCAAAATATTCGTTGCTTTTCTGGCCCGAGCTTTATATATGCAATTTATATATTTCATAATTCCTCTCACTCTTATTCTCACGATATTCTTTCCACATCGTCTACTAGTGGATATCTTGATTAATAAGTTCGGACTTCGATTTCACTCCCAACCTATTTATTCTTGGAACACCAGGGATACTTTCAGATACCACATCATTTAAGCACTTTTCAAAGATTCCCATGCATTGCTCACATTTTTTCCATTCAGCAACTGATACCATGGGATCAAAGACAGTAATCTCCTAAGTTAATCATAATTTCCAACTTTGTATTTTGGCATATAACCTGTTTTAATGTTAACAGCTGTTTCATGTTTTTGCTTTGTTGTATTAGTATGAAGATACATTGTTGAACGAAACTAGTAATTGATTAGTAAATTATTTGACTTTTATGTCTTTTTTTCCAGTTTTAATCTCACAACATAAGAAGCGAGTTGTCATTACAGGGAAAAAACGTGTCCATATAAATTCGAACTATGAATAAAACTTGAAAAACCAGCGATAAAAGTTTTCCAACGAATAAATATCTCATTTAGATAAGAACATCACGAAATATCGAAATGAAATTATCAGCCAATCACACAGACGAATATATCGCCCTCTTGCGATTTTCACTTTTAGTGTCATGATGATCACGTGATTCAAGTCATGTGATTGATATTGTTTCGTTTTGTATGTTCCTCCCATATTTCCGCTTCTGCTTTTATAATGCGCCTTTTTTCATTGCTTAATTTTTTTTGTTTAAATATTAATACAAACTCCGTTTAAATAACTATAAAAGTTATTTCTTAAAGAAATTAGAAAATCTAGAATTATGTTATACTATATGTAGAAAAAATATCACTCTTCAGACAGCCGACTGGCTTAGTCTAGTGGATACTTCTTTCGTAAGTCATGTGAACTACTAGAACCACAGATGCAATCCAGCGGTTTTTTTTTTTTTTTTTTTGCTCTTTTTCAATCCTACTTCCCGCCTACAAGTGAAATTATCGAAAAAAGGCACACTACAGCGAAGAGTGGTTGTACGAGATTTAATTTAAATCTAACTGCTGTTGTCACTAGTTCAAGCCTCGTTCAATTTTCTTCACTCATCATTTATTTGCTTTCTTAGTTGTAGATGGATTATAACAACTAAACATAAAAAATTTCTTATTAATATTTTAATGGAGAAAAGAAAGAATTATTTTAATTTCTTTCCTCGACTCACAATTGCTACCAAACAAGAAGATATTTTTCACTTCGATTAATTCCTCGTCACATTTAAAAGTCGTGTATTACACTGCGTATTTCTGTTTATTATCCATATGAAAAGAACAACGAATAATCAAGATCGTTTGGGGATAATTTTAGTCTTCGTGTACGTTTTAGTTTGCATTGATAGCAATAGATGTCGCTATATACAATCAGGAAGAAATAAATATTTTCAAAATGGTTTCTGAACATGCGTCAGTAGAGTTCTTTCCATGTCCAAAAGAGGTGTTTCTTAGGAAGCAAATTTATATATTTATAGAGTATTAGTGACACCCAGTTTTTGTGTGTTGGGTGGCGGTAGGAGTTTTTGTGTATGTATTGGCCAGTGTGTGTGTGGGGGGGGGGGGGATCTCCGGTAAACAATGAAGGATAGACTGCCAGAAGGAAGACGTGTGACAAGTGTATCTAGAAATGGAAGTGTGTTCTGTTTTTCAATCTCAGTTGTGAGCTGTATGCGTTTGTGTTGCTTTTTAAAGTAGCTAAGCAAAGTGTCTCGTGTCTGGCGGCAATGGGGCCAGATCGCGAAAACATCATCAACGTGTCTAAGCCAGTCTTTATTAAAGGAGAGGAATCAAGAGCACGTTGCTCAAATATACCATATAAAAGTTAGCAACGGGGGGATGGGGAGAGAGAGAAAGGCGATCCCATGGTTGTGCCTTCTTTTTGTAGGTAGAAAGCGTTTTACATGCGCAAAGAGCGCCGTGGTATCTGGAGGGAATTTGTTCTGATAAAGAAGGATCGTGTCTTTGATTGGGACATTCGTAAAGAGGGCAGAGACGTCAAAACCGACTAATAAATCATCTTTTTCTAATGTAATGTCTTTGATTATGTTTATGAAGTGTTGTGTGTTTCTGATATAGTAGGTGGAATGACCTACCAAATCCATGAAGTAATTGATTTTAGTAGTTTCACTGTTTGTTTTCTTTTAAAAAATTAAAAAGCTTACTCAAGTCATCCAAAGACACACTCCCTCCGTTGGCCCACCATGGAGTAAACCGTATTTATTGCACCTGTAATCTACTGTACATAGGGGAAACAGGGCGTACAATTCCTCTCAGACAAAAGGAACATAAACAACACATTAAATATAATAACTATGGTGAAGCTGGCCTTTCTGATCATGCCCTGAACACTTTTCCAGTCAACTGAATTAACTGTAAAAGCACCAGTTGTTTACATCACAGCAAAAAAAGGTATGAACACAAATTTAAGGAAGCCTGTGAGATTAATATATCAACCATCCAAATTTGAACAATAATGATGATGTTCTAAAAATTCCCAAGCATAGAAGGCACATATTCTACCCACGGAACGTTTCTGCCTAAGAGCTAACTATAATCAGGGCTAGATAATCCAGAATCTTAAATCTAATATAAAAACTGTTATGTTAGAAAATAGGACATCATTGTTACTGTAAGAAAACTATCAATATGGAAGAATGTTTCTCTCATGTTACCTTAAGTAGAATTTAGCTTTGATGTAGTTCCTAAATATTTAATTAATTTTTAATTTTATCTGTATCTTATTTTTTCACTAGAGGTCATGTCAGTAGAATAACCGGTGATGAAATCATTGTTTCTCTAGCTCACTGTGCGAGATGCATCTCAGCTTGTCCTTGTATATTTGTATGTACTCCAGACCATTACCTTGATATGAAGATCGAAACGTCGAGAAATTAAAAAATAGTTATTTATAAATAATGGAGTTTACAACACCGTTGTAAAGTCCATTATTTCCAAAATGAAAGCACTACTTGAATAGTTTTGTTATTCATCAATAACAAACGCCACCGATTATTTTATTCTCCATTTCAATAAGAGCTCACTGATTTCATTTTATATGCCAATAAAGCCAGTGTCTACACTATGACTACACTGTGACTTCAGTATCTACAAACGCATTACTTCAATGATGAATTCCAAGATTGAGAGAAAACCAAAAAGACGGATTGTTAATTATATGTATACGATACCAGAAATAGTTCATTGCATAAGACTTACTCTAGTGGTTACTTCTCTTATGAGGTGTGTATTAAAGGTGCCTCTTAGGCGATTCTATTCTTATGTTGATTAACAGGTTGTGAAACAACTTGGAAATTTTTCAGACAAAAATGTATTTACGAAAGGCCGTTTTGCATGATAAAAAAACCCAGATTAACTAGGGGAAAAACCCGATCTCCACGCCCAAGACCGGCTAAATTGACTATGACTGACGAAGATCCTTAAGCTCGTTTCGTGGTCGACGGAAATCGAACCCTGGACACTCCTTCCCAGGCATATGGTTGCCATACAAAGAATATTAATATATTTCGATTTCGGTATTGCACTCTGAAACGTGCTTAATTGTATTAAAATATTCAAACTACATATGTACATGTAGGGTACTGCAATAAAGAATTAGTGTACCTGAAAAATATGTTTGTGTTTTGGGGAGAATCTCTTATCGTAGGTTGGTGACCGATACACATATTTTTTTTTTCTGTTTTCTACATCGTTAAGAAGAGTGGTTATATTCATCATTCGCTCTGAAAACGTGACATTCTCTAATTATGAATGTTTAGGCGAACTCTTTCAAGAAATTGTAAGGGGAGGAAAAAAACAGCAGCTACACATGAAATTAACAAAATTCAGAAAGTAACTCTCATTTTTTTCTCTTTTTATTCTTTTAATTTCGTGAGATGGTGGACGATTATATATATATAATATGGGAAATTTAATTTTTAACTGGACACTTCCACCATCTCATGAAATTACAAGAATAAAAAGAGGGGAAAAAAGGATCGTTACTTTCTGAGTTTGTTTTAATTTCATACATAAGATTTGCAAATTTGGTTACAGCCGTCCTTATGGTTCTAGTCTTTCGAAATGATAAGGAGGAAGATGACTTCCTCTTAAGTGTGTCACTGGTGGCAAAAACGTGCATTGGTCAACCGTGCACTGGGAAGAGCAAAATGATAGAGTTGGGAGTTCCAAATTATAATCTTTATTATCATTCTTACGTGATACCTCCAAGAAGTAAAGGCACATTCATTCTTTAAGCCTTTCCACTGGATTTTGTTAGGGTTTCTGCAGTTATTCCTTTCCATTCTCCCAGAAGAGCACTTGTAAGATCGATCACATATCAGGAGATTTTGCATTGGCTTGCAATCAACCTTCCGATCCGTCGTAGAGGTAGCCAGTCATCGAAGATTGGTCGATTGATAGAGCCTCTGCTATTAATCGCTCGCAAAAACGTAAGGAAGTTTTAGCGGGGTTAATAGTTGGAAGGAGATCAATCGTTCGATGCTGTTGGCACACTCTCTCTCGATCAGTCTTTGGACTCCCTGGAGGTGTCACATAATAATTTTTTTTTATTATTATTATTTCTCAGATAAATTACATACATTATATGAAGACAATTATGCATAACAAATACTTTCTCGTACATAAAGTTTTTTTTAAATAATAATAATAACAATAACTGTTTACAACATATATTATTATAATATTCATCATGATGATTATTACAGATGTTTCTTTGCAATTTTACACTCTATATATACAATATCAATGGATATAATCACTCTATATTGCATACTTTTGTTACAGTTATTACGTACATTACATACATTTGTTTACATATAATACATACATTACATACGTTGGTTTACATATGATGCGTACATTACATGCACTTGGTTATATGATTCATCTTGTATGAGAATTAATATCTTTGCTTTCATCCTCGAAGCTTATATGTAAGCTTATCTGAGCATAACAGCAGCTGGTTATTATTTATTTATTTTTTTTTTCTGTGTTGGGAATCTACGAAATCTATTATTGAGAAATTCGCGCACGCACGCACACAAACACACACACACTATAACTTGGAATGTATTGATGCGTCGCTGAACTGGAAGCCTTAACGAATATATTGTGTTTCATTAAGTTTGTATGGTATTTTGGGCGCGTGTTTCTTGTTCATAGTATGTCCTTAGAGCTCTTTTCAGGCTATTGTAGTTTGTAAGGTTTCTGTATTCAAAAGGTAATTTGTTTATCATGTCTGGGATGTAGAAGTGGCCTTTCGTAGTGATTATTGTATTTATATGTGATATAATTAGAAGTCTGAGGTCTTGTTATGCGCTATGTATTTCATACTGTCCTGTAGTTGGCATCGAAATAATGTTTTAGCAAACCGCATAGTGACATAAATGTTTTGCTGTCAATATTTTGTGTTCTGAGATTGCAATGTATATAATGTCGTTATTTTCTCTTTGTTCCCAAAAGGTCAGTTTTATCATTTTGAACTGTAGCGACATTAACCTGTTTAATTTGTACGGTGCACAGAAAGCATACGTTTTTATAGCGTATATTAGTATATTTTTGCATAGTGCTTTGTATATTAGTGTTTTTAGGCGTAGGGGAACTATGTCTTTAACCTGTAGAGTTTGTCACTTATTGTTCGGATTTTGTTGTGTAGATGGTTTATGTGGCTATTCCAATTCACATCTGCATCGAAGTAAATTCCAAGGTATCGTATTGTTTCAACCTGAGTGATTGTAGTTGTTTTGCTGTTCTGTGTGTGTTGTTTATGTTGGAAAGTGGATGTTTGATGGTTATATATTTGTTATCAACTTGTCGAGTCAGTGGATTCCTGAACATCATTAATTTTGTCTTATCTAAGTTTACGTGTATGGAGTTTTTGGTGAGCCAGTCTGTGATCAGATTTATGTCATGTTGCATATTTGTTTGGGCTGTGCTTGCGTTATTATGGATGGATATTATTGCTGTATCGTCTGCATATTGGAATATCTTACCTTTCAGTGGTAGCTGATTAATATCGTGCGTGTAAATGTTCAGTTGGGAAGAGTACAGCTCCCTGTGGTACTCCTCAGGTTACTGGTAGCTCTCTGCTTCGGTTTGACCAGATACATGTGATATGCTTTCTATTTTGAAGGTAGTTTCTAAACCACCTGTGCAGAGACCCGTCTATTCCAACATGCCTCAGCTTTTCTAACAAGGTTTGATGTGTAAGTGTATCGAATGTTTTAGTTATGGCCATTTTGTTTTAGTCTAAGGCGGTATTAATTACGTCTGTAAAGTCTTCCAAGAGAGATGTTGTTCCCTTTATTTTCTGAAAACCATATTGTGTTTTTGGGTTAATATGAAAGATTTCAGTGTATCTGTAATTGCTGAATTTCTTTTTCCTTGTTTGTATATGGGTGTGATTATGGTGGTCTTTAGCACACTTGGTATCTCTCCTGTTTTAAATATTTTATTTATTAATTTTAGTAGGATAGGACTTAAACTAGTTGCATGTTGCTTTATATCTTTATGTCTGATACCATCAATTCCTGGGCCTTTGTTTTTGCATTGATGTATTGCAGAGAGGAGTTCTGCCTCTTTTATGGTTGGGAACCATAATGTCTGTTTTGATTGTGTTCCAAGTGAAGAGCCTCGTTTTGTGATTGGGGAATATTTCTGTGCAGTTCTTGGATGGGGTCTGCAAAGTAATGGTTAAAGTCATTTGCTACTTGTTGAATAGGTTTTGCGTCTTTCATGAAGTTGTGTTTTATGGTTTCGGAGGCGATGGTGTTGGGAACAAAATCTCGCATCTCATTGATCAGATGCCAGGTTTGTTTCATGTTGTTTTGTGCAGAGGTTAGTTTGTCTCTGTAGTAACTTCTTTTTGCAATTCTGATTTGTGTTGTAAGGCGATTCCTTGTTATCTTATATTCAGTTTTTAAAGCTGTGTTATTTGGATATCGCTTTAATTCTTTCCATAAAGCGTCCTTTCTGTGTATTTCTACGATTAAGTTTTGTGTTATCCCAAATTTTTTTGTGTTGTTTTTGAACGAATTCTGACTTTCTTTGTAGATTTCTTATATATTTCCTCCAGTGTGTGTTTAATGTTGTTGTATAAGATATCTGCTGAATCTGATGCTAGGTGTTCCCAGTCTGTTTTTCGTATTTCGTGGTTGACTATTTCTTCGTCTATTATTGTTTTATGTCGTTTTTCTTCTGGGGGACATTGCGTGGACATTGTCTTGGTGTGCAGGTTTAGAGCGGTGAAGTAATGGTCTGCTACTTTGCATTTTATGACTGATGCAGTGTAACTGTTTGGTGGTGCTCGGACGTTTATATGGTCTAGACAGGAGGCAGTGATAATATTTCCTAATATTTCTTCTCTAGTACATGATGTTATTGTTGGTATTAGATTACACATGGATAGCGTGTCTAGGTATTGTACAGTGTTATTCTGGTTTTCGTTTGCAATATTTATGTTTATGTCGCCAATTATCATTGGGTATTCGGTTGAGCATATTTCTTGGCTTGAAAGCCAGCAATTGAGTTCGTGCAAGAATTTTATCATGTTTAGGTTTGGTGGCCTGTAAATAGCATTTAGTATTATGGAATGCTGTGTATTCGTGGTATTAGTGATTTCGAGGCAAAGGGTTTCAGCATGCTCAAACTGATAGGCCGTTTCTTTTGCTATTAATTTTTGTTTGATAAATATTATTATTCCACCCCCTCTTTTTGTTTGACGGCATGATCTGTGTTGTTGGAAGCCTGGAATTTGGAAAGCAGTCGCTTCGTCATTAGTTATGAATACTTCTATAAGAGTCAATATATCAATAATATCAGTGTAATTCCTCAGATAAGCCTGTAACAATAACAAATATTTTAGGATGCTTCTGATGTTAATATGCAAGATTGAGACACCTCTCGCTTGTACTGTGTGTTGTTTCCATGCATCAAGCGATTCGAAAGTACAATTACTGAGGTATTCTGGTAATTACATCTGTCTTATGGTTCACATTCATTTTTGTTGTGTTGAGATCTTCTTATTGAACTAAGTTGGAGTCTTTTGTTTCACCATGGCAACCCATCTCTATCTTCCGAGCTTTTTATTTGTATAGGCTTTGAAGTCTGTGACTTTCTCAAGAATATTTTGCCGTCTTTGATCCATAAATATTGATACTTTTTTTTTCTTTTCTTGCTTGGTAAAAAAAAATTCTGATTGAAAGGTGTTAAATACTCAGATAGAAAGATTGGCGTATTGTCTTGCGATGCATTTAAATCCTTGACCACTGGTTTTTTCAGTCTGCTGGCTTTTATGAGATTGTCTGTTGTAGCCTTACTTGTCAGACGAACTATAACTGGTGCAGGTCATGGCGAGCCTTGTTTTCTGTTCTTCCTGGGAAACCGATTTATGGTCTGAATATTATTATGCTGTAGGGGGATGTCAATTGCATGGCCTAACTTTAAAACTACGTCTCTGAGATTTTCTGTGGATTCAGTTTCTGGAAGATCGTTTATGACAAGGTCTTCTTTATGTTGTTGTTGGTTTAAAACTTCGTATTGTAGTTTCAGCGAATTAAATTCTTAACGGAGTTCCGATGTGTCTTTTATCAATTTGTGCTGCCTGTCAGTTAATGCATTAATGCTGGTTTTAATGTCTTTTACCATTTTAAGACTTCTTCGACTTTTGAATTATTAAATTTAACAAACTCTTCATATTCGCTAATTTTTTTTTTTGTTATAACTTTATTCTGTTTATCAAATAGTTCTTGGACAAGATCTCCCAAGCTGGCTTTTATATTTTCTAAACATTTTCTAGTAATAAATTTACGGAAACTCAAATTATCAAACAATAATAATAATAATAATAATAATAATAATAATAATAATAATAATAATAATAATAATAATAATAATAATAATAATAATAATAATAATAATAATAATTCCACTTGTAAGATTGGTTACTGCTATCAGGCGATTTAGTATTGGCTCGCAATCAACCTTCCGATCCATCGTAGAGGTATCCGGTCATGTTATTCAGTATCCATCTCATCAAACTAGACTTCAGTTTGTGAGCTCATCGTCGTGTTGATAAAGAAAAGACATTCACGAAACAGGGGTCATAAAGTTGAAAACTCAGAAATCTCTGGAATGACATTGCACGCCGTAATGTCGAGATTTGCCGTAATTGGAACTAGGAACGCAGCTGGAACTATGAAAATCAGTTCCAGACTATGATGACACCTTTATCAAGAGTCAGAGTTGAAGCAACACATTCCAGGAGGAATGTGTTGTGCCAAATTGGTGTTCGAGTAATGTTCTGGAATTAAAATTAATAACCCTCTACTATTAGCTCAATTTCTGAAACGACGCGAAGCTCCTCCATAGTACCGCCAAGAGTCTTTGTTAAACTGTTACTTATAACATGTATGCATTTAGAACAATGACCGATACAACCTTATGTAACAGAAACTTCGGTTCAGCAATTCGATTTCACTGCCACTACAATGCTGCGAAGTTTTTGAAGTTAGAAAACTTTACACGCGTACAAACACTGCTTTAATATTCTTGAATATTCATTAAATATTCTACAACTCATGCCATTGTGCCATGTATTAAATAAAATATCAACACACACACACACAAATTACTTTTTGACTTGACAATTAAAAATTGTGAAATAAAAACGTAATACATTGCACAGCATTGTTAACTATATATAAAACTAATAAAAACATTTAAGTGGAGCAGGCTTAGTATAGTGGCTACTTCTACACACAAAGTGTTTACCTACCAGTGCTACTTACGCAGCCCTGCTCTATTTTTCTTTTCTCGTGTATGGTCTCAAATTTCCTCCTGCACAGGAAATTAATGAAATTTAGTAAAATTGCGATTAATATTGAAAAATGAGAGTGTTTTTTTCATAATTTAGTTTCAACTATATCTCGTTTCGGCAGCGGATGAAAACCACTGCAGTCCTGTTTTCGTTCTTTTTTTTTTTTTAATTTTAATATTCGCTCTCTCTGCTTTGTTTAATGCATTAGTAAACTGCTATTTCTAAATTACAGAGAATTAAAATTTAAATAGACACTTTTTTCAATGAATATTCACAAAATCTGATAATTAGCGAATTTGGTATTTTCGAAATTAACAACCACAACCACTTAGTTGAATGCTATTAAAAACAGAGGAAGAAAGTGTAATGCTGTATACGCCAAACGTAGCTGAAAATAAGTGCTTTTGCTTTCTTTCATTCCGTATACATACATAGGAGATAAACATCAATTAAAATGAAAACTTACGTAACTTCTAGTTGGTTATTTAGTTTTAATTGTTATCAAGAGATGTCTCTCTATATACACAGCGAAGAGAATACGACACAAAAATAAATACATTATGTAAAATAAAACTGACACATGCAAAATATTTTCACATTACAAACTAAGCAAAATTCTAGTTATTTGAACTACGATTAAATACGCATTTTGCTATAAAATGCAAACATTTAATAAGTCGCTGCTTAACCGGATATATATATATATATATATATATATATATATATATAAACTTTGTACTGAGAACATCACAAGTGAAGAACACAAATCTGGTGGTCATATCTAATCACTGTTGATGGAGATTATCAAAATAGCGTAATACCATTTTGTCGACACTGCTATTAACAACGAGAATATTCAAATAGAATGTCTCTAGTTTGAATGCATTCTGGAAGAGACTTTCTTCCGGTATTTATCTTAAATGATCTTATACCTAGATGTCAGTTATAAATGCGTTGAACGAATTAAAGGTTATTGCACTATTGCACAAAATCCTCTGTCCATCTTTTTTAAATTCTCCTATCCCCTGTATCGTTGCAAAGTCCATGCAATTTTGTGTTCTGGTGGTGATTATCGTCCACTAGTTGTGAATATCGCAGTTGCTACAAAAAAGGAAACCCACAGTTTTTATTATTATTAAAACAATTATTATTACTACTACTATTATTATTATACAAATATCTTCTGGTTACAAGCCTCATTCAATGAAGCTTGACACCAGGCTAACATGTATTCCAGTAGATAACATCCTAGTATGGTGTCCAACATTATTATCCAACACGAATAATACTGTCTGATTCTATATCTGTGCATTCACCACCTACTCTGGCAATATTTCCACTCATGAACCACTTTTCGTGAAAAAATGGCATTTATCATTCTTTTATGGAACACACCTTTATACAGTTTCAAAGAGTAACCTTTTTTCTCTGTTCTTGTCCCTCATTTAATCCTTTTAAAACTCATTTAATCCCAATCTCCTAACAAAAACCAAACTCTGTAAATTACTTTGTCAACTATCATAATAACTAGTGTTGCATATATGTGATTCTACTTTTTGACCATATCCAGACGTTACTTCTCTCTTAGAAATCCAGGCGACCAAATCTTTACAGTAACCCAAATGTGCTCTGATTAGACCACATGCGTGCTACTAATTTCCACAGTATAAAGATACATCCTTATCTTTATTGGTCAATATTCTTAGTAGTATAGAGGAATCTCTCTTTGTGCTTTTGTGTGATTTTTTTCTGAGCTTTCCTTTGAACTTGATTTCTCTGTACGCCAAAATCTCGACATACCTCGCTTTCTCCACCTCCTGTTATACAACGCCTGCAATGCGATATTGTGTCATATTTCTGAGTTCCGAAGTGCGTAATCTGGCATATATTGGTGTTCAATTGGAATACTCACTTGTCTGTGCACAGATGAATTCTATTCAAATCACTCTGGACCACCACAATTCAACGACTCACCGAGGGAGGTCATTCTATTCTACCACACACACACACACACACACAGCTCACCATCTTCACTAAATTTTAATCCACCAATAACACATGACGTCGCCGCCCCTTCGTCTACACACAGAGCCATGTAACGTGTATGTTTTAAATAATACACATATGAAAAAGAATTTAAAATAGAAAAATAACCTTTTAATAATTTATTTCGTAATAGAAACAAACCTGAGACTGCTTTTTAGTCTCAAATTTATTTTGCGTTTCAGACTTAAAAGGATGACTTCTTATACTCATTTATTAAATGAAACAAAATACAGTAATTATCATATTCATATCATATTTTTTGTTTTGGTTCATATTGTTCTCAAGAGATTACTCTAATTAGATAGGATAATGAATGAATAGAAATTATTATGGCATTTATGATTGAATTATTATATAACGAAAGCAAAACTATTGCTCTTTCGTCATAATGAAGGGTTAGCAATAGTCGTGTTGTGTGCTTACTGTTTCTCCGTAAAAATGGCACAAATATGTTCATGTAGGTCGTCCGCAAAAGGGTGATGATATTTTCTTACTTGAATCGATACAAGGTTCATCGAATATATATGAAAAATTAAGAAATACAGAAAAAAATCCTCACTATTCCACCCACGGTAAAAATGTGCTGCAGGTTTTCAAATAAAACTTTCATGGATGGAAGCCACATAACAAATGTCCCTTACTAACAATTTTCCGATACTTCAATTGTAAATAACAACCCTTACTTCGTCACAGAGTAAAGACAATGATGCCTTAAAATAAATCCGTTTGATTTATTTTAAAAAAACTTATTGATTTTATTTCCTCTTTAATAGTTAAAAACTTTTGAATGATGGTGAACTGTCGACATCTTTTCAGGAAGGTTAGATGGTTTAACATTCTAGCTTTTTTACATTTCAGTTTTTCAAAGTAAAGTACCTTTTGCTTTTTGTAGCCATCGAAATCAACTTAACTTATTACATTACGTTAGATTGCTTACGAAGTGTATTCTTCGTGTAGTCATCATCAATATTTTTAGTTGTAGATGGACCTGTTTCCATTTTCTTTGAATTCTTCTGTAGTGATATCATCCCACATGCAAACAACAAGTTCAGACTACGCTTATCAGTCTTGACTTTATATACAAAAATTGACCACCTGAGAATCATCAGAAATACCTCTCCCTCACTCCCCTAGCTAGCTAGCTTACCATCTTTCACGAGAACTGGTCTACCTGAGAGATCACTAATGGATGTGGGAAGAGGTTGTAACAGCCTGTTTTCATCTAAACAAGTAGAAAACCATTAAAATGCTTACAAAAATATACCTCCCTTCCCAGACTAAACACCAAAATGCTTTTAAGAGACCTAAGGAAAACTGATAATGGATCATGAGCTCACCCTCAAGAAAATGCTTTCGAGTTAATGAGCACTCACCCTCCACCTCTCCCAGATTGCATTTCAAAGCAATGAATATACATAACTTCAGCTACCCTGAAAGGTAACCCCCAATTTAGTGTTTTGAAAGAACTCTGTAAAATACTTTTTTATTGTTAATATATCTAACGTTATTCGTAATTTTCCTAGAATCATTTTACGTTAGGAAAATTCAATCTATTTAGTAAATGAACAAGTTCAATAAACAAAAATATAATAATAATAATAATAATAATAATAATAATAATAATAATAATAATAATAATAATAATAATAATAATAATAATACATCGATCTATGTTTAGATAAATTATACCATCTTAAAATTTCAGACAACACATCAAAATAAAATAAAACTATAAACACGCAACTGTATGTATTTTCATAAGCGAAATAAAGGCACATGCGTCATCTTAAAGTACGGTGAAATCTTTCTGCTATCAATGCTTTGATGTCACCTTTAGAAAATAAAAAAAAAATGTATCTCTCATTTTTCAAGTAAAGCACGCACATGTTTATTGCAAAATTCTTTTCCTCTGTCAGCCTGTATCTGTATAGGATCCTCTACATCCTGTAATAATTAGGTAGTTTTTTGGCTTTTATTCTGCTTTTCTATTCAAATTGCTTTAGATAAGTGACAGACCTGCAAAATATATTTTTAAAAATTAAAAAAACCTCACGATTTTAAAAAACTGCAGAAGAAATGATACAGTTTTTAAATTTGTTTTTTTTAAACCACCAAGTACCCCCTATTTGTTGCTGTTTATTTTTAGTCTATTTTTGTGCAGGTTTCCGTATCACATATGTTGATAGGAAGAGGGCTGAGAAGGAAAATAAAAGATTGTGGGATTACTCTAATTATTCCCTTACAAGCTTATTAAGACGTAACCACCATGCTAATCCCACTCCGAACAAAAGCCGTTTTTATTTCATATATATAGTTAATAATACATTTGTTTACGTGGTAAATATTTATTATAATGAATATAATGTTTGTTAAAATATTAACTCTAAATACTTCAATATTTCTCATAGTGAATATAATGTGTTAAAATTATTTCGTTTCTATTCAAACATAGTTGAATAAATAAAGCAATTCTGAAACGACTCCATCACACACGCAGCTTTGGAATAGTGTTTTAATTTTTATGCGTTTCAGTTCATTTAAATCGTATTTCGTATCCTGTAATAATAAATTCCAAAGTTAACTTTTATGTTGTTGTTGTTGTTGGTGGTGGTGGTGGTGGTGGTGGTATATCTTTTAGAGAATACGTCGTAACGAATAGGTTTTAAAGAACAACTTTCAGCTGTGATGACATAGGAAACACGATCAAAGTAAACCATGAGTAGCTTCTGTATTGCACTAATTATAGGCAAAATCAGGACAGCAATTTCGTTTTTTTAATGTCGAAAGAATCATTTAGGATATAAAATTAGAAAGCACAATATCATATTTTGGTTATACGATGCTTCCTTATCTTGTATCACAGTGATCATTGATCCCTGCAGTAAAAGTAGTTTATTCCCAAGTCATTTATTGAAATTCCTTCACCTACTTCTTTAATCTTATCCAGTGTTCTACCCAGATGTGTGAAGAAGATGACTGGTGATATGGAGTCCCCTTGTCTTGTGCCAAACCAATATCCAATGACACCTGCTCACGTGACTGTTGCTTGTGCTTGGCTGTTTAAATCTTTCAACAGGCGGATCACTTTATTGTCCCCACCATAGGATTCCAAAACTGCACACGTTATATTTTTGTCAATATTATCAAAGTTTTTTTGGAAGTCTACAAAACAACAGTACATCTTTTTATTCTTTCTTCGAGCTTTCTTTGCTATTAGTCTCATTAGGGAACAGTTCTGTAATTGGTGCATTCTAAAGCACTGCCCTTGTTATGAAGAACCTCCAAGACCGATTTTTTCCACTCTTCGGGGGAATACCCTGATCTCCATATTTCATTACATACTTATGAATTTCGTTTACAATCAATCCTCCCCATAATAATAATATTTAATAATAATACTTTGGCATCTCGACTATTATGTTGTAATTTCCAGGACTCTTGTTATTCTTGAGATGTTTCATAAACTTCCTCACCTCCTCTTTCATGATGTCATTTTCAAAGCTGTCTGCTGCTGGAGAGATTGCTTTTGGTACTTTGAATACTTCGGTTGCATTATTATTTAACTGATTTTAAATAGATCTCTACAATATCTTATCCATCTGTGTATGATTTCGGTGTCTTTTCTATCAATACCTTATCATCATCATCTATGACGGTTACTGATCTTGTTTGCCACTTCCTATTGACATTTCTTATAAGATTATAAACCTCTCTAGTTTTGTGTTCTAAAGAGTACTGTTCAATGTCTTTGCATTTGTCCTCCAGTCATTGCGCTTTATCAGTTCTTGCTGCTTTCCGTACTTCATTGCATTTCTGACGTCATGTAACCCATCTGCTGTCTCTGAAATATCTCTTTTAAGTTTCAGCTCTCTTTTCCCTTTTACCGATTTCAAGGTTTCCTGAGTTTTTCATTTCTTTTTGGTCCTCTCTCTCTCTCTCTTTCAAGAATTACTTCCTCTTCCACCTTTTAGTACTGTAGTCAGTAGTTCTGCTCTTGTATTTATATTTTGTTTTTCACTTTGGATCTTAAATGTAGTTTTTAGTATTCCTGAAATGATATTCTTAACCTGTCTTCATTTAGTCTTCAGACATCTCTAACTTTCTGGAACTTTACTTTGTATTTCTATTTCGGTTTTAGCCTTATGTTCGCACATACTAAGCTGTGGTCCGAATCATATGAGCTCATTGGAATGATCTACACGGTTGAACTGATGTTCTCCATTTCTGGTCGATCATATTCCTGTGTTTGCCATCGAAGGAGCGCCATGTCCATTTACGACAATGTTTTTTGTTGAAATTTGGTAGTGCAAATAATGAGGTCGTTATCAGCGACAAAATCCAGAAGCACCTCTCCATGTTATTTCTTCCTCCATATCCAAATGATCCCATAACCTTTTCCCTGCTGTGTTATTTCTGCTAATGTTTGCATTCCACTCCCCTCCAATGATGAGTATATTCTGCTTTGGTACCCCATTAATTTCTAGTTGTAGATCTCTTTAAAATCTGTCAATGTCCTCATCTGCCCTCTCCTAAATGTGCGCATATACTTGTATGGTCATGATATTAAATGGTTGGACACTGAATCTTGCAACCATTATTCTTTCACTAACTGGTTTGTATCCTATCACTGCCTGACAGGCCATGTTACGTAGCAGGAAATCTACGCCTGCATCATGCTTACTTTAATTTCCTGACCAGAGAACTCTTCCACCATTTTTTTCTGCTGAGAGTGTCCATCTCATTTCTGACATGCCCAAGTAGTCGCACCTGTATTTCTTCATTTCTTCTTGAAGCAACTACAATTTTCCCGTTGCCAATAGTGTGCGGATATTCCACGTACCTATTGATATTCCATCCCACAGAGGCTTGAGTTTGATTTCTTTATCTTTGTTTTCAGTAACTGATTTTTCCATCCAATCCTGATTGCTTGATTGCAGACTCAACCTAGTTTGAACGGACGACGTTTGAGTCGGCATGAGTGATTTCTCTTGTTCTCGCTCATCAGATTTCAATCGTATTTTCTCTTTACTGTCAGCACATGAAAACTTATCTGACATACCCTCAGTCTTCCTTAGAGATCTTTGGAGAGATATATGGAAGAGAACAGATGTTAGGTTTAGGCTTGGGGGGGGCATAAACTGGCCTTGAAACAGTACCTTCATTGGACTTCTGTGACATTTTATAGTGTTATTGGAGTTGTTCCCTTACCCATCATGTCTTGTTAGTATTGCTGATTCTTGTCAGGGACTACTTATTCGCAGCTAGCCGCCATTTCTGGTAGCCATTTCGGGACCCATCCGGTGGTATGCAGTTTTGCCTCAGGGGGTAGACCACGGACTGGATGTGTTCAAAATGGATATGTATGATAAGATTCATATATCACTACAATGCACTAATGAATTTATTTCGTTCACAACACTTTCTGCACATATTCAAGCACAAAATAAAGATATAGGTTAAATGATTTACTTAAATAAGAAACTATACTTTTCATGTATAATTAATGTCTTTTTCACATTTGTCAAGACTTTTCTTTCTTCTTCGATAATAACTGCATTGCAAAATCCTGTATTATTATTATTATTATTATTATTATTATTATTATTATTATTATTATTATTATTATTATTCTCCGTCGTAGTGCGACTCACAAACATCCCAACAAAACCTACACTTATAAAAGCTAGCAGGATTAAAAAACCAGTAGTCAAGGATCTGAAAGGAGACCACGACA
>NW_028328117.1:0-89577 GCF_054136105.1 Typopeltis vanoorti
TTCCTCCCATTATAATTTAGTTTCCTTGACTCTCTGCGTTAGGTCTCATACCAGTTATTAATTTTTCAAGACTCCTGATACCACCGCATTCAGGTGTAGGCCTTCCCTCTTATACAAATCTAATCTTCCCTCAAACTCACTCCACACATCCAAAAACTCGCATCATTTCCTTCTACACATCCTACGCATCGAATCGTTTGCCATCATAACCCTTCTTAATTCATTTTTATCATATCCCACTAACATACTTACTATTTTCACTTTCCCACTCTTCATTCTCGTCGCTTCTAACAACCCTTTCATGTCCTCTCTGGTATACTAAACTTATCTCTGGTTAACTCATTAGTATCTACTACATTCAAAATTACTTTTCTTTTTTGTTTTCCAATTCCTGCTGCTATGTGTTTAATTTTTGCTCCTGGAAATCTCGAAGTTATAACCCGCTCATCAACAGCGTGTTTTATGATAGAGTTGTGATATCAAATAACATTCTTCTTTTTACAAACAATATTACTCACCTGATTTTCGTTACTTACTTATCTCATTCCGTGCGTTGTTGTTTCTTATTTTGCTGCTTATTTTTCTTTTCCTCCCTATGTTCATTGAAATGCCTCTTGACTTTCTATAATTCCGCAGTTGTCGCTGTAATCTACTTTAATTTCGCTAAATTGGTGTCTAATTCATTTTTAGAAATCTCTTCAATATCTTCAACAACCACCTTACCTGCGCAAGCCTTTTTTGTTCCTGACTTCGCTGCTCTTCTTAGCGGTATTTCTCGTGTGCGTTTTTGATGCCATTTTGAAGTAGATTTATTATAGCAACATCCAACGTTACACAACAAAGCAAAATATTATTTCATGAGAAACATAAAATTGGCCTTTATAAAAAACAAGTTAGTTAACAAATTCACCGTCATCGGCGATAATGTAAGCAGTGCAAATATGAACCAGTTGGTTTGTGCTTTGGCTTATAATTTATGTCTCAAATGAATCTTATTAGCTCTAAACTACACGCTTTTATAAATAACATAAAATTTAGAAGACTATTTTGAAATACTTCGTCTATCGATGTCAGCTCGAACTATACTTATTTCAAGGTATTGTTTTCATCGTTTTCATTCTTCATGAAAAAATCAAAGTTTTCAGGACCTGTTTACGACATAATATTTTCTATGTCCTTCAGATGAACTCTCAGTGTAGGTGATGGAATTTTCTTAGTAGCGCAGCTCAGCAAGTCAAAATCGTTTATTAGTAGTAATTTTGACAGAAATGTTAGTTGTATAATTAATCCAAATTGTCAAACATTCATTTCTTTCTTATTTCCATTTTCCAGAGATTTGGACCAAGGAAAGAAGGATATTGAAACCCGTCTAAGAAGCAATTTGAAGGCAGTTGTGTTTTGCGATGTGACCGCAGATCAGATGTTGCCACCAGAGTACACCCAGCAGTACGACCTCGTCGTTTCTTCCCTCTGTCTAGAAGCCGCATGTCCGGACTGGGAAACATTTGGAAAAGCAATAAAGAGTATTGCTTCTGTTCTTCGTCAAGGAGGTGGCCTCCTTCTGATGGGGGTTCAGGGGGCCACATGGTGGGCATTTGGAGACAACAAAATGCCTGCTCTAAATATAGATCAGGTAAACGTTGAGAAGGCAATTACCAACGTTGGATTTGGTAATATTTCGTGGAAGATTAAAGTTGAACAGGAAGACAATGTTCTGGGAGGGGATTATAAAAAATTATTTTTCCTTGTTGCAGAGAAATTATAATAATTGTCCTTTATTTTGCTAAACATTTGACAGTTTCAAAGACTACAAATTTGTATTTCATTTGTAAGATTAGTATGATTCAGATACACATTTCATTTTAAAAAAACATTGAAGTGAAACATCTAATTTAATTGTAAAATGGTTATGAATTGAATGAATAAAGGACATCTTACAACAGTCTCCCAATGACATTAAAATTAATCATAAAGACTGAAACTACTGAGAAGCTGTAATTCTACCATATAGCCAACAAGAAAGCTATGGAACAGAATGGCAATTACATTGAAGAAATATGATTTTAATAAAGAACCCTTCAAACCCCCATTCTTCCAAGCAGCGTTCTCATATGTCTACATTTTCACACCCTAAAATTGTACGAGATTTATAAAACCAACTGCTTCTTTAAAATGAAGCTCTTGTGTCCCCTTCTGACGTTATTGCTATGATACATCTGTACGTTCCGTACTATCAGTTCACATTGCTGTACAGTTTGAGTGTACTCAAATGCCAGGATGTTACTAAGGTGTGCTAGGGATGGATAGTGTGTGAAGAATAAAATCCCATTTAATGAAAGTTTTTTGTTTCTTTGTCTCATTACTTTTCCTCAAGACATGTTTACTTACATACCAATAAAATAAAGAATAATTATTACAAAACGTCTTCAGAAAAAAAAAAATTATTATTATTATTATTATTATTATTATAGAAACTAATAAATGTAAAATAATATACTGAATGTTACTCAAGATGATAATTATATATATGTAAATATTTGAGAGATCAATAAAAAAAAATAAAAATAAAATAAAAAATTAGACCTTCGGAGAGCAACGTACTCATCGAGGCAGGCCACATATTATCCGAACCAGTTGTCCTACCTGTTTATGAACTCATTCACACTACCCGGAATCACCTCCAAAGTCATCCATTCCACTCACGCACCATTCCGTGACAGCAAAATCTAGCTTTCCTCCCCTTCTGGATGGAATTTATTCTTAACTTCCAAGGACGCCCGATCGTCTTTTCTCACGTCCATAAAATAAAAGTCGATATAGACGAAGCCCTTTGGTCGGAAAGACCTGGGTTCTATTCCCCTCAGTGACGTGAGGAACCTTTATCTCATCTCTTCCAGCGAAAGGTGAGTTAATTAGTCTCCTACGATGGTACAGGGTTTTTTCACCCATTACAGTCATGAATATCGTCCTTAGGGGGATGCAGCAGATGTGTGACAAACCGGCTGCATTAATTCGTCGTAGGTGGGGTGGGGACTCAACCCGTCCTAACGGATGGATGGGAAGGATTGGATAAGAATGTTTACGATCTGTCCCGTCTTATCAAGGCCTTATAAAGAGACAAAATGACTTCCTTATATTTGCATGTCAAGGTTCATTTCGACATTGCAATTACCTATTAAGTTGTATTTGAAATATTTCCTACCTCCTGAACTTCAACTTCCTATCTACTAACACTTCAAGATCCCTAGTCTGATCAGTTTCTTCTAGCATAATCCCACCAATATAATGCCACATTGGATATCTAATCACTCCAAAGTACATGACATTGAATTGACATCCATTTTCCCATGCCCACAATTCCAGCCTATTCAAATCATTCTGCAAGTACCGCATATCAGCAGCATTCCAGATTATTCTACCTATCTTAGCATCATCAGCAAATAGCTGTCTGTCGCTTGTCAAATCCTTCCCAATATCATTAATTGAATAACACTGGACCAAGGACTGATCCTTGCGGTACACCACTAGTTACATTAAATCTTGCAGACTTCCATCCTCCCCCAATATACCACTTTTTGATATCTGTCAATCACAATCCTCTTATCCACGCTAATATTTTATAATTTAATCTCATTTTCATCCTGAACAAACCCAATCCAAATAATGGAAAACTTCAGTAGCTGAATAATAAAGTTATGTAAGATTCTTTTATTTGGCAGAAGTTTATTTGGGAACGTTTCAAAATAATGAACATCACAGAAGCTTATTAACAGCGTAAAAAATTAATGTTTTCTATATTTTAAAAAAAAAAAGTTGTTTTTGAAATGATATCATATTTCCCCCACTCTTTATCATTTTCATTCTTCAAATTAATAAAAAAAACTTTTCTAGAAAGTGAGTTGAAAGCCTATTCGTAAATGAAAAGTGAAATTAACATTTCCGGTTGGAAATATCAATATTTCAGGTGGGAAAAGTACAATGTACTTTTCCATTTGCTTTTTCATACCATTTTTGAACTGCTCATATGAATACCACGCAGTGTTCATATTAGTAGTTGTTTTTCAAACGAATCCAATAGTTCATTCATCTTTGTTTTCCTTTTTTTTCAGTCGTTTCCGTCCGTAGGTGATTTTGTAGCCATTACCCACAAAGTATTCCTGGTGAGATTTTTTTTTAGCGAGTGATTCCCCAATGCTCTCCCCAAACCCCCAATGTTATCCGGGCTCAGGACCGGCATATGGCTGGGGGACGAAAAAACCCAGTTTCCTGGTGATAGAAAACCCCCTACCTCCGTATGAGACCGGCTAACTCACCTTCAGTCGAAAGAGACGAGACAATAGTCCCTCACATCATAGACTGGAATCAACCCAGGTCTTTTCGACCAAAGATTTCGTCTATGCCGACTGAGCTACGGAGGCTGTATAGTCATTCAAGGGAATTATAATATATTACTGCTTTAAAGGAATACAGATTACTAGAGAAATGTTATTTATTAAAACATGAGGTGTTTTTGAATTTCTTTCAAAAATATATTTATTTGTAAATTTATTTCGAACACTAGAGCCCATCTACATTTAATTATATTATAATTTGAAATTCTGAACCAGGTTTGGATGAAAAGATATTATTATTTATTTTTACCCAAATAATAACAATTGATTTCCCAGTTTTATCGCCAAACTAAAATTTAATTAAATTTAATGATTTAAATTAAAATCAAATAAAATTTAAAATGCATTTCGTGGTATAATTGAGGACAGATTATAGTCGATAGCAAAACCAAACCTGGATGGTTTGTTGGTTTTGTTTTCAAACTGGATTAGACTTTTTATCATCTAGTGTTTCATAAATATTGGATTGGACTGGATTTCTTTCGAAATCATTTCTTGTATGGATTAATCACGTGAAAAAAGTTTGCTAATTAGTGTCCATTTTACTTGTAGATTGAAGAAAAATAACTCTTAATTCCCATGCGAAGCTAAATTATTAAAAGAGCTTCATTTTTTTCTTAAATGTCACGTTTAAGTTCAATCGGCTGTAATTGGCATTAAATGGGGGTTATATATATATATATATTGTGTGTGTGTGTGTGTGTGTTATCCTATTTTCTTCCACTCTAGGAAGTCAAAGGTTAGGTTCATACGAATGATAAGATAATATCAATTTCAACACTGAAGGTCACAAATTAATATATCGTGTGCAAGAGGATTATTTTAATTTTTTTTATTCGTTGATTTCAGTCACATTGTTGACATCTCCACAAGCGGTATCTCGAAGATATGCTTGAAATACGCATTCTTCTTCTGCTGCTTATGATTTTAGTAAAAGCAGCAATTATTTATTTATTGATTGATTATTTATTTACGAAGAAATTCCTGATGAGATTTAGAACATGATTGTTTAATTAATTTACATATAAGTCAGTCACGTGTGTAAGCCAATAGTCACCAAAAAAAAACAAAATTGTGTTCAAATCGTTATTGGCAAGACAGTGATATTTGAATATTGTTTAGTCAATTTTTGCATGCTGCTTCTTATTGGTCAGCCATTGTTCCCCAATATTGTATCATTCATTTGTCAGATGAATAATATATTTGATATATCATTTCATATATTTGATATACTCATATATCATATACTTGATATCATTCTCTCTCCCCATCAGTACCCTACTCTGCCAGCCTAAGAGATAGAATTATCCCTTTTATCATGATGAGATGAGTTAACGGTGTTTGGTCGTTGTATTAATCTGACTTATTGTGTAAGTACATTAAAGAGCTTATCAAGGTGACCAACTGCTTGATTTCTTGCATGGTAATGAGATAGACGGAGAAAGTCAGTACAGTATTGGTTAGCCGGCATTTTAAGAAGGAGGAACATCTACATGTTAAGATGTTCATGTCGTCGAGATCTTCAAAGAATAGTCCTGATAATCATCAATGAGGATAATTGCGATTAATCAAATATGCTTCATAAGTCTATTAAACCTGCAATGACGTCATACGGTTCATGTTCGCATGATTTCCTGTCTCTCTTTACATTGGTTACGTCACTCTATTTTTATTTTATTTTTTTCTTTCGTTTATTTTATTTGTCAATTTGCAATTTTTCTTAGAGAAAGCAAAAAGATGTTTATCTACGAACAAACTGACAATTAAAAGAAGGAAACATTACATTATTTATATAAATTACGTGGATATTAAATCCAACGTAATTTCAGGCCCGAATACAGAAACTATAAGTTTCGTATTTGAAAGTTGACCAGAGAGCTTGCCGGAATACACTCGCCGCCATACTACGAGTTGCCTTAGCCGAACCTAATAGGAAGCACGCGCGCCGAAGAGCCCGTATATTCGCCTTCTATTGGTCCATTTTAATAAGGTTTCAAACTCATTGGTTTTCGTCAGAGACCAGACAGAAACCTAAGAGAGCAAAAACTCTCTGTACTAAGCGAACTCTCGGTCGATGCGTAAAGTATTTATTAAAATGAAGAGGCAAAAGGCTTCAATTCGGCGATGCAAAATTATATAAACTTAATACGAAATATAAACTAAATACGAAACTTTTATAGTTTCTGTGTTCGGCTCTGAAATTATGTTGGATTTAATATCCACTTAATTTATATAATTTTGCATCGCCGAATTGAAGCTTTTGCCTCTTCATTTAGTAATTACATTATTTGTTATTTTTTCCGCCTTTTATGAACTATAATAGTAGTTAATAAAGAAATAAAATATAAATAAAAACAAATGCTACAGAAAACATAGAGGGAGCTTCATTCGCAACAGATAAAAATGAAATTATTTGTGATGGCAAGATCACTGAGCCCAAAACTGGCAACTAAAAGATACAAAATAGCATACACACTTTAGAAAAGTGGATGGCAGACTGGAGGATCCAAGTTAACCCCCAGAAAAGCTCAGCCATACTGTTTACTAGAAAGAAAATCCATACCATGGAGGATATTTATTTATTGGGAGTAAAGATTCCATGGCAGACTGAAGTTAAATATCTTGGAGTGATTCTTGATAGTAAACTCCTATTCAGCAAACATATTAGTTACATTTCCTCAAAGACATCCAACGTCTTAGCACAGCTCTACCCTATGATCAACAGACAAAGTAAACTGGACATGCAAACAAAATTAACAATTTACAAGATGGTAATTAGACCGGTTATCACTTACGCATCCCCAGCTTGGAGCCACACCGCAAATTCAAATATTCTAAAACTTCAGAGATTACAGAATAAGTGCCTGAGGATGATTCTGGATGCCCCCTGGTTCATAAGAAACACCCAGATCCATAGAGAAGTTAATATCCCTTATATCTCTTCCTTTCTCATAAATCTAGCTGAGAAGTTCTTTACCAAGACAAGTAACCATCCAAACCCGTTAATCAAGGAAGCCTCGGAATATAATGAAGAAGAAATCTACAAATTTAAAAGACCAAAATCTATTTTAAGTTCAGCTGAACGCAACTAACTTCACTGCCCTCAATGGGCGAGCATATAGCTCACAAACACTCCATTCAAAGTTCTTCCATTACAAGACAAAGGGGAATATGAAAAGCAATTTTGCTTCACCCATCTAGCCAGAAATGTTAATGTTAAAAGTTTCGCTCGTTTGTCATAAAGAAGTCAAAGAAGAGCAAAGCTCAGTTAAGTATTACTCCCCACACTCACCCATTTTTAAAGGAATTTGTTTACACAATACGTAACGCATTTCAGCACTTGATAGCAAGAATATTTTCTTCAGCTCTGTCTGTTTGTTACTTTTTGAACTGAATGCGATTTATGTTTGATATTATTTTATATTATATTAAGGGATGTCAGTATTTGTTTTAAATTAATTACTTCAATAAAGCAATGCTTTCTCCGAATAAATATAGAACTGACATCTAGTTCGGGCCTTCACATGACAGAAATAAAAAACAGTGTAATACAATAATTGTTCTTTATATTACAGTTGACAGAACTATGAGATGCGCCCTTTACAGAAAATCAACATCGTTTTTTTTTTCTTCAAGGTCCTAACCTAAACTGTTTTGGAATTTTGTCGTTTTCTTTATCTGAAGTAAATTAGCCCGTTTGATGTGCAAGTAGAGGAATTGTCATTCTGTAAATAGACAATCCATCCAACGGAAAAAACTAAAGCCTTCTAAGTACTAAAACGAGAATTCGTGTACCCCAGAAAGCCTTGACCTAGATTTGAGAAAAAATAAGGGCTCACGAGAAGTTACATGCTAGATAAGAATGACCTATAAACAACAACCGAGGGTTCTTTGAATCATTGGAGATCTGAGGGTTACGCCTAAGATGTATATTCCTCATCCTCCGCCCAACCTTAAATAGATAGATTCCTTTCCATGAAGTGCTCGTTTCAATCTCTATATTGCATTTTTATTCAAGAATTCACAGAGAAAACCAAACAGGAATTTTACAAATATTTCAGATTATATCTAGTTTACGTGTCTAACCTAGAATACTTTATTTCTGTCAAGTAACTTGGATACAAGAGATACAAACCTTGCCCTGCTGAAAGAGACCATAAGCTTCAGGATGCACGAAGGTCATAAAGGTGTGTAGGTGATCAGCGAGCACACTCTAGTAGCTCGCAGCGTTTAATGATCTGTCTAGAAACACTAAGAACCTAATGTGACACATGAGAAAGTCCCCAAACCTTCACAGAGCGACCACCTCCTTGAACAGAGCCGAACTGGCACGACGGGGCCATGGCCTCATGCTGTCGACGCCACACTCCCACCTTCCCGTCAGCTCGGTACAACTGATATCGGGATTCATAAGACCACACGACTCTGGTCCACTCTGCAGAGGTCCAGCTTGAGGTCCCGACACAAGAGGCGAGGAGTAATGACCGATGACGAGCTCTTAACAGGGTACACGATTAAGGCGTTGCCTCCCGTAGCCCATGGTATGCAAGGTACGCCGTACCGTTCGCTTGCTGATGTTGCTTGGACCTCCGACGTTGAAACTGGATGTGATTTGTGACACCATTTCCCTGCGGTTGGTCTTTGCGAGCCTGGACAGTCCACGTCGACCCCGATCATCAATGGCGTGTGGTTCGCTACCACTTGGTCTCTGGGCGCTGGTCCGTCTATTGATGGTATACTCGCGGTACATCCTTGATACGGTTGTCCTCGAGAACCCTGAAGTTCTTAACACTTGAACTATAAAATGATCCATCTGTCTTGCGCCGATATTACGTCTACAGTCTATGTTGCTAAGATCTCTTGAAAGAATAAAGGAATCTCTTCATCGGCCTCTTTCACAATAAGAAATGAAACTAACCCAAACAAACACAGAACTCTAATGAAAAAATGTTTATTTTCCCACAGAAAGGAGAAAGCTCTGCTCAAAATAATTTTATAAATGATCGGTGTTATTTGCATTCAAAGATCCAGTTTTATGTGTAAACACTTATATTCAAATGCTATTCAACTCCTTTGTTTTATTTTATTCTAAAACCTAATTAATGTTATGCAAATTGTTCTGTGCATACTAACATGTCTTCTGTGATTTTATGTAATATAATATACATATTATATTATAAAAATATATAATATATATATTATATGAATATACTTATGTGTGTATATAATGATATTTAATAAATTAATAAATTTACGAGCCTGGACAATCTACGTCAACCCCGATCATTTTTAGCATATATTAACTTTTGCAACTTATGCATATCGTAATCTGGGCGTTCTGTTGCTCTTAGGTTACACACGATTATTCAAATGTTTGTTCTATAATATGAAGCTTAGAATAAATAAATAAATAAATAATAAAAAGAGACAAGAGAGCTCCTGAGCGACCCATTCCGGGTAGACCGCCTTGTTAACTGCCATGGAAAACCTAGAACTAAACCTGGAATAAACGGACAACAGATGTTATAGATGCCATTGCTGATTTTATAGCAAAAGGAGTGTGAACTTAATGACCCCCTTCCCTTGGGGTGCACAGGATGGGAGGAGAGCATCACTTGGACTTGAATTTCTGCTCAGCCAGAGCCTCTTTCTCGATCATCAGGTTGTTTGTTAGTAGGAACTACAGGAAGATGACTGATTGTTGCGTTAGGAATGAGATGCGTTACTGAGCACGTTACTCAGTCTCCTTCACATGTTTTGGGGGAACTGGACACGCATAGAAAGCGTACACAATAAAAAAGTAACTGAAATCATTATGAAGCTAAATCTGGTTTACCAGACACTTTATTGTACTCACCAAACATAAACAAAAGTAAATATTGTATGTTAGTGAATATTGCTGTATTATAAAAATAACATTTAAAACAAAAAATTATTTTGATATCAGAAAAGTTGATATATCGGGAGAGGTTGTAGTGATTTACTCAAATCGCAAGTAACTGTTATAAAAGGTACTGGAATTTGTAATTTGCAAAACAAGTGATTGTTCATTTGTTATGACCCGATTTGTTAAACTAATCGATTTCTTAGATTCAGTAAAGATGCTACAGTGAAATTTACAGTGACAACATCAGCGTTCCGTAAATTCTTTCCAGAGGCTGTCTGCCTGATGAAATGCAATCATCAAAAAATACACTTAAGTCGGCGATTATTGAAAGACTTAAATGTGCTTTGCCAAAACATTCAAAGGCTAGAAAATACGCGTAAAAAGACGATAAGATTTTTTGAAGATGAGGGAATAACACTAACTAAGTGGTTTAGCAATAATGGTCTTAAGATTAATACCGATAAAACGAGATATATGTACTTCACGTTAACTGATTAGTTGGATCACAATATAACTCATAAATCGCAAGTAATTGTTTTGAATACAGAAATTGGAACTGTAGTTAATGCAAAGAAACAAAATCAGTCAAGCATTTGAACCTCCACATTGACAGCAATCTGAAATGGAACTCCCACATCACATTTTTAACAAATAAATTGAGGTTCGTAATTAACACAATATATTATTCTGGTTGGACTGGTTGGCCGAGTGGATAGCGTATCCGCTCTCCCGCCCAAAAGGCTGCAGATTCGAATCCCGCCATGGGCATGGATGTTTATGATTGTCTGTGGAAATACCAGTGGTGGTAGGCGGTAGATGGCGTTGGTGTAGTTGTGGTCAGTTGTGATTGAATGGTGGAGACGGGGTTGTAGACCTGGTGCCCTCCTTCGATGAGTCCTTGGACTCCCTGGAGGTGTCTAATTATAATAATAATAATTATTATTATTATATTAAAAAAATTAATGCAGCATTCTTAAGATGCTTATACTATTCTTGGGAAATTCCTCACTGCTGTATGGTATCACCTGTTGGGGTGGGGTTTAGTGCAACAATCTGCTTCCATTGATACGAATACAAAACAGAATAATTAGAGCTACAGCCACTAATGACTTCGCACTTTTAACCAACGATCTGTTTGGCATTCATAATATTTTGCCATTACAGGAACTCTATGGTTGGTAGTTTTACGGTATATAATGTAGACTATGGTTTACGCTGCGGCCGGAACTTGCTGGTAGTACCCAAAGCAAACAAAGAAATATTTCCTAAATCCTTTGAACACCTAGCAACAAGTAGCTAGGTGTTCAAATACAGTCACTGGATTTTACAGTGACTGTATCGAGCTAATTTACTTTTCTAGTAACCCGCACGGCTATTGCCCTTGGTTACACATAACAAATATTGAAAAAACTCATTAACTTATTTTAAACATTTTTATAAACTACTAAAACTGTTTTTTTAGTTGTTAATGACAAATAAAAATATTTTTATTTGTCACTAACAACATGATGAGCCAAAAATAAATCCAAAAAACAACAGAAAAAATGATAGTAATACTTTACTTGTATATTTATAAATATTATGTATATGCGATGACATTAATAAACATTGTATTGTACATCGTAAAGAATACTGATATCGGGGTTTCATAAAAAATATAGAAAAACCGATATTAAGATTTAAACTGGTATTGAAAGCCCTTTGGGTTTCCCTAAAAATGTTCTGAGGATCGCAGCAAACTGATAAAGTTGTCTACTTCTTGATAAGATCTAAAGTTACTGAACATCAGTAATGGAAGACAACAAAAATCTTCTCCATTCAAGAAGGAAAGCTAATCAAGAAATGCGAGATTCTAGTTTCCTACATGGTTTCACGGTAATCTTTACCTTCTACGTTATGCAATCCTCTTGTAGTGTGTAGTTCCATATACATAAATAAGAAAATGAATATTAAAGTATATTCCAAAGAGTTAAGCAAGTTGAAAGACAATGTGAAGTCCGTCTTGATTGCTCAGTGCCAATTCTCGTTAAATAATATTTTAATTGTATTTCGAAACTGTGCATATTGGATTTCAACCGAAGCAGGATTGAACATTGAACGGGCTTCTGCGTAAATTGAATAAATGGAATAAAAAATATTCGTATAATTATTTAAAAAATCATCAGATTCATAAATTGTTATTGTTGTTGATGTCAATAAATAGTTTTAGTAAGAAGGACAAGTTCTTTAAATTCCCGGAAATCAACATCAACAACATTGCATCATCTAAACAAATACTAAAATCTGAATGGTCAGTTTCTCAACTTCGCGACAGTGGCGCCCTCATGAAAACTTTGTATTTTATAATTAGGACACGCGGCTACTCTTGTCGCCATTGTTGTAGCCATATTTCGTGGTCAAGTCGCAGTGAGTGTTACGTACATTTTTATTCTCTGTGTTATGTCCATGTACATTTTTGATAATGTTTACTTTGTCAGTTTGTAAAGCAATTACTTGTAAATATTACAAATAATTGATACCTAAATATGGATAACAAGAAAAGAAAAATGGATGCCGAACACGCAGACAGTTTAAAGAAGAATGAAAACACAAATATTGTTTTATTGAATATAAAACTATTTTTAAGAGGTTACTTTATGTAGAATAAATATGCAACGTAGAATATTCAGCATTTATGCCATTACGGTAGATGAGAGTGCGGGATTTCTATGATTTCATATTTAATTGTATAGATCCCCCCCCCTTAGGTTACAGGTCTCTGGAAATATGACTGTTGAACCGTGAGTACTAAGGTCACAGAATGATGTGCTGGAGGACAAAATCATTTTCGTACCTCTTCGAAGATAACACAATCTTAATTAAGTAGTTTTGGGTGCAATGATGTTATCTGAAATTCCGTTCTAATTATTTTGAACTAAGAAATGAACAGGTATTTTGATGTAAGTGCCTATTGGCGAAAATACTCTACCTTAATATGTATGCGATTTGTTTTCTATTTACTAGAAGGTTTTAAACAACACGACAGTACATAATCATCAATTCCAATATGGGTTACCTCAACCAGTTATGTTTTGTGAGTAAGTAGAATTTCTTTCATTTGGTTATAATATGGAAAAATATGGAAAAATACGTATCTCCACAAATAACATAAAATCAACGTATGTCGCTCTCCAATTTATTTATAAACGCGTATTTTTGTGTACGTTGTTAACGTTACGACAACTCCAAATATAAATCCAGTAGGTGTCGCTGAAAGAAGAGGTAAAAAGGATACAAATTGTTGTTCACGAGCAATAAATTTAAATGCAGAATGGCGTCTGGGTCTGAGAATTAGCTTTCAGAATCGTTTTGCGCTTTGCGTACAAATATAAGCGGCATATTATGCTTAAAACCACCTTACTGGCCATTATGGATCCTCATACGCTTCGTATCCATCATATATTTCAATGTAATATCAATGGTATTAAAATTTAATTAATATGCACTTCGCATCCATGGTAACTTGGACGTATATATACGTCCTGGCTGGTAGCGTGGTTAATTCATTGGAGTTTCCTGTTCAGAATTATTAAACATACTGCAATCATATCAGTAAAATATAATAAGTTAAACATACGCAAATACTTAATTATTATAAGCAGTTTTCGATTTTTTGTGGCAAACTCATCAAAGATCCATATTTTATGCTTCTTTTCACGTACGAAGCGCCATACTCTTTAACCTTTCTTCTGACATCGTACGTCTTAGATAGTTTTTTACCCTTTTTAAGACAGAGAACGATCTTTCTCCCGATCAATAAAATACGAATAGTCAAAAAAAAAAATTAAATAATTTCTATATTTAGAAAGATTGATGTTCCGGGCTCCCTTCGTGCTCGGGTACTGATGTTTGTGTTTTAGCATTGCAATTATTCTTTGAGGATATTTGGAATCTTTGCTACATGGCCTTTGAACTTCATCTTCTTAACTACTATCGTTCACTACAAAATCGTTAGCCTGATCAGTTTCCCAAAGCATAAACCCTCTAATATAAAATGACATTGGATATCTCATCACAACAAAGTGTATAAGTTTACATTTACTAACATTGATTTGGCAGCCATTTTCAAATGTCCGCAAGTCAACTTATTCAAATCATTCTCTAACTGGTGCATATCAGCCGCATCCTTGATTACCCTGGCTGTCTTTGTATCATCAGCAAATAGCTGTGTTTCATGTCAAATCCTTCGCATTGTCATCACTTGAAGGATGATAACAATGGACAAGTTAAATCTCTTTTGTAGATCTTTTTTCCACGTGGAAAATTATGAGCCTAACTTGAAACTTCAAATAACAGAACTGCAGAACTCAACACTATTGAAGAGCAATCTTCTTATCTCAATTTTTAAAAGTTCGTGGATCCCTAGAAATACAAGTTTCTAGGGATCAATGATCCCTAGAAACTTGTTTCCATCAACATATCTGTTGATCTTCATTTTTCTCTAAAGATTCGAGTTTTAAAAACTGCCGTTTTTAAAAGGAGCTTGATTGGATGATTCACAGTAAGTTCCTTAGATTTCATGGGTTGGATCTGTGAGTTTTTGAATGCTTTTAAAATTTATCAGGATTTAGATGCATACATTTTCAGTAAGTCAGCCATTGACAAGGTTAATGTGAAGTTGCATGTTTGTGTTTGCATGGATGCTTGTTTTGATAGGTATCGTATGTGACGGGAAGATCTAACTTCTAATGGCGGTTAGTTAATATCATCCAAAGGGCTGGGGGGGGTATCTTCGCGAGGTTCCACTTATTACTGTGTGCGATGTCCTTTTTATTTACCAGGAGATCAGTTCCAGTATGGGTTACTCAACCAGTAATGCTTTTTGAATGAGTAGAATTTCTTTCACTTGGTTACAAATTAAATTAAAAATACCAAGAAATTATATTTCAATTAGGGGGCTCCGCCGCCTGGCGCAATGGCGCCCCCCCCGTGTTCCGGACTGATAGGCAGGTTCTCCTTGAATTCTGATGACTCGAATTTCGAAGAATCAACACTCAGGGGCTACCCTGAGTATCGAGTCTTCAGAGGGGGGGCCTCTGGCGCCTACGGCGCCCAAACCCCCGAGTTCCGGACTGGTAGGCCGATTCTCCTTGAATTCTGATGACTCGAATTTTGAAAACTCGAAAGGGGGAGCCTCTCCCTGGCACCTACAGCCTCCCCCCTCCTCGAGTTCCGGACTTGTAGGCCGATTCTCCTTGAATTCTGATGATTCGAATTTTGAAAACTTGACACTCAGGGTAGCCTCTGAGTTTCAAAACGTTTCAAATAACTTGACAAAAAACGTGACACAAAAACGTTACATAAAAAGGCTTATGATTTTATATATATATATGGGGTAGATTAAATCTTTTATCGAAAGCCAGAGCCTGTGTGTGAAGTTTCTTGACGATTAAGTTACTAGTATACAGGAAACTAATGACTTCACATTAATTGCCTTGATATCCCATAAAGCAACGCACACTCCTTTTCAAGTGTGTATAATGCTTATGAATTATGGAGAAAGGCCACTCACTACCCAAATCGATTTCGAACGTTATTGAGGTATATTGTAACTTGCGGGATTCCTCTCCAGAAACTCTGAGTGATCTACAAGACAATTCTCACTTTCAATGAGTGATCCTAATAGAACACTGTTTAACTAACTCACCCTTCCTGACCTAATCCACTGCAGAACAGGAAACGCAGTGGTGGTGGTTCTACTGAAGGACAGGCAAAGCAACCAACCACCAAGCAGAACCACTCTACTCCCCACGGAACAAGCAAACCCAAGACGAACATTATTAACTGTTAGCAACGTGGGCCAGATATTGAAAAGTGTAAATCTTATTAATAAAATACTCGGAATAAATATCAGAAAGATTTTTCCTTTTTTTTATAGAAAAAATTATAAATCCCATGAAATCACATTCCTTTTCAATCCTTTATCCACGTTTGAGAAAACAGTGTTTGCACATGAATTTTATTCACCTTTAGGATACTTGTATAGAAGTAGCGACTTCAGACTAATTTCCCTGCTATCTCATCATGCAGTTTAATTGCGTCTGCCAGACTATTTTCTCTCCTGGATACTCTTACTTTGGAAATTTGGATGATCTGCACTTGTCTATCGTGAGGAACATAAAAGATATTTCGACTTCGTAAACCTGAATAATCTGGCTTTGCTGAACATGAAATCTTTATTAAGCACAGAGTTCTCGTGTGAGCAGCATCCTTCTTAGGGTCATCTGTTTTTCGTTAAAAAAAACTTGCGAAAACTATTATTACAAGTTGCTAACTTAAAATAACAACAACAAAATTTGGAGCACTTGAAATTTCTGAAATAACAGTTAAAAGAGAGAGCTATTTAGGCATGTCTACTTTCTCAGTGTTGGATAGTATATTAGGAAAAAAGTAACAAATACAGATTAAATCTCGGTAGTCTGCTATGGTGAAACTCAAAAATATATGGAGAAATACATATCTCCATAAATAACATAAAATCAACGTAGGTGGCTCCCTAATATTCTTTATAAATACACACGCATTTTATAAACATTATTAATCTTGCGATAGCATTACGATTCTGAACTAGTTATTATAAGCAGTTATTAATAATTTCTTCTTTGAGTATATTTAATTTCTGATATCTTCTGAATACGATCTCAGAACTGTTCATTACTTATTATTATTATTATTAAAAAAAAATTATTATTATTATTGCAAAACACCTTCAGGGTGTCCAAAGTCTCATCTAGGAAGGCCACGTACTCTACAACTATCTGTCTCCACAACTAACCGCAACTACACCAGCGCCATTTACCGCCATATATATATACACGATAGTGGTCTGAAACTTTCTCGGCCTAACAATGAAAAAACGAATTTATAATCTCAAAATTATTTTTATTTTTTAAATAATCTCCCCTAAGACTAATACATTTATTTCAGCAATGCTCCAGCACCATTATCCCCTCCTTGTAGTGGTTCTCAGCAAGATCTGCAAAATACCCCTCTATAGCTGCAATCACCTCTTGATTCGAAGAAAAACGCTGAACAGCGACGAAGAGATTTAGTTTTCGGAAGAGAACCAAGACAGGGGGAGTCAAATTTGGAAAATACGGTGGAGGTTCCACAATTTATAGTGCATATCCCTTAATTTTCCCATTGCCAAAACACCTTTATGGGCAGGTGCATTGTCATGATGAAAGATGATTTTTTTCTTCTGCAAACCGGGTCTTTTCTCACGAATTTTTTCATCTAGTCTGGTTAAAATATCGGAATAATATTCCCCGGTTATTGTTTTTTGGGTGATTAAGAGTCAAAGCTGTATAACTGAGATAAGACCTCCACATAACCTTTAAAGGAATGCGGAGAACCGAGCAGGGCTTCTGACCTAATGTCCAATCCTCACCTTCTCGTGGTGCACCCTGTTGGGTATCTAGCTGGGGATACTGAACGAAAGGGGATAGGCTGGCAATTTGGGATTTAGCCGATCAAATTGTATTCTTATTGGCTTAAACCAATATAGAAAATAATGGTACAACATGACAAAATTTCATGCCCGCTGGGGCGTAGCCCGGTTAAACAAGGCCCCCGTTGTTTTCGCCAGGGAACCAGGGCGAACAGCGAAAAGTCAGCTACTGGAACAAATCTGAAAGCACACCCCAACTCAACATCACCAGAGTTAAAGATCGGTACTATCAACATTAGAAGCCTGAATGGCAAAGAAATGGAGCTAGCTGAGGAATTAAATAAGTACCAGATAGACATGATAGGGTGACTGAAACAAAAAAGACAAAAACTGGTGAGATCTTTCTGAAAAATAAATACAAAATGTTATATTCAGGAAATGACAATCAAGGAAAAGAAGGAGTAGCCATAGTATTCAACACAAAACACGAGGCTAATCTTCTTGAATGGCAGGCAGTCTCGAGTAGAGTGATGTGGGCAAATATCAGAATGGGAACTGGACAATGAGACTTATTTGTGCCTATGGTCCCACAGAAGGTTCTACTAAGGTAGAAGTGGAGGAATTTTTTGAGGTTTTAGAAAAAGCAACTGACACAATGAAAAAGGAAAAGTTAGTCGTTGTTTGGGATCTAAATAGCAGAGTAGGAAATGATTGTCAGACATACAAAAATATTTTGGGAAAATTTGGAGAAAAGAGCAAAGCTAATAATAATGGCAAATATCTGTTGGATTTCTGCTCAGGACACGGACCGGTTATTACTAACTCCATGTTAAAACATACAAATGTGCACCAATTCGAGAGAATAGGCAAGGAATAAGAAAAGTCTCATTGACTATGTTATTATTGATAGTGATATTTTCTCCCTGGTGCAGGACACCAGAGTGTACAGAGGATTTGAAATTGGAAGTGATCACTATTTATTCTTAAGCTGGATAAAATTGAATATCATATTGAAAAGAATAACATGTAAGAAAGTTTTAAAGCGAATAAAAGTTGAGCAGCTCTCAGATGTGAACTGTAGACTAAAATGCACAAAGATTATTGAAGAAAAAATGAAAGAGTTTGAGAACAGAAACCAAACCTTGGAGATTCAGTGACAAGCCTTGAAGAAAAACTTGATTGATTCAGCCAGAGAGGCAGAGGTATGTGGTGAAGTTGTCTGCAAGGATAGAAAAATCAGAACTCCATGGTGGACACAGGAAGTTAAAGAGGCAGTGAAGGAAAAGAAGAAAGCATATCAAAAGTTCCTGGCAAATAAATCAACTTTTGCTTTTAGAGAATAAGAATACAGAGACAAATGTAAGAAAGCAAAACACTGTGTAAAACCTAAACAAAAGTCATGGGAGGACTTTGGCAAGAATATAGAAAATAAATATCAAGAAGGTGGCAAAATATTCTGGAGGTTGTTGAAGAAGCTTAAGAATGGAGGAAAGAGTGCTATAAAAGGAATTAGAGATGATAAAGGTGACATGAAAACGGGAGAAAAAGATATCCTTGAAATATGGAGTAATTACTTCGAAAAATTGCTAAATGAAACAAGCAGTAATAGCACAGTGGTAAAAAACATTCAACAGGCATGCAGTCAGGGATACATATCCATACTTGAAGTAGAAAAAGCCATCAAAGGCTTGAAATGTGGAAAGGCAGCAGGAGTAGATGATATTCGACCAGAAATGCTGAAGTATGGTGGTATAAAAGTCTTACAGTGGCTGCACTGCATAGTTCAGAAAGCCTGGACAGTGGGACGAATTCCCGATGATTGGAGTAGAGCTCTAATAGTACCCATATATAAAAAGGGAAATAAAACCGAATGTGAGAATTACAGAAGTATTTTCCTGCTGAGTGTTCCTGGCAAGTATACTTGAGAAACGTTTGAGAAGAATTTTGGAAGAAAAGCTTGGTGAAGAACAAGCTGGATTCAGGCCAAATTGAGGCTGTCAGGATCAGATCTAAACTTTACGACAAATAGTTGAGAAAGCATGGGAATATAACAAAGATCTGTATTTTAGTTTGGTCGATCTGGGAAAGGCATATGACAAGGTGCCTAGAGAGAAGCAATTCAATACGCTACACTTATATGGTGTCCATGGGGCATTATATCTAGCAATACTTAGTGGTATACTTGAGTTGTAAGTCGGCAGTTAGAACTGAAGGATGTACAGGAAGATGGTTTAATGTTAAATCTGGTGTGAGACAAGGATGTACATTATCCCCTCTGTTATTCATTATTAATATGGATCACATTATGAAGGAAAGTGGTATTAATTAAGCATGATATCAGAATTGGAGATGTTAATGTCAGCTCTTTGCTTTATGCGGACGATGTTATACTTCTAAATAAATCCGCTACAAGTTTGCAAGATTCCCTGACTAAATTGAAGAGCTGTTGCAATAGATATGGTATGAAGGTCAGCATTAAAAAGACAAAGACAATGACAATAAGTAGAATTGTTGAAAATATCAACTGTGTTGTGAACCGGGAACCTGTGAAACAAGTAAAACATTTCAGCTACTCAGGCATGATTTTTACTGAAGATGGTAAATTAAATATGGAAATAAACAACAGAATTAACAAAGCTGGTGTGATAGGAAGTCAACTGAATAAATTCATATGGAATAAGAGAGAAATTTGTCGGAACACTAAATCAGCTGTATAAGAGACAGTGTTCAAACCAGTTTTAACTTATGGATCTGAGAGCTGGGTCGGAAATAAAACACTTGACCAAAGAGTCCGCAGATATGAGATTCCTGAGAAAGATTAGCGGCGTGAACAGATGGCATCAATGGCAATATCATATTAAAAATGAGGCTATTAGAAAGGAACTTGAGCATCCAGGAATGCGTTAGCAGATCTAATCTCAGGTGGTACGGTCACTTAAACAGAATGGGCCAGGAAAGATTAGCAAAACAAGTGTTCTCTGCCAGGTTGGCAGGAAAACGACCCAGAAGAAGATATAGGTGGATTGATACGGTACAATGTGCCTTAGACGATAGAAATATAAGATTTGATAATGATAATATTGGAGTATACAAGTAATAACAGATTGATTTGGAGGAAAATTGTAGATAGGAAGTTAGTAATGATGTAAATTTTTCATGTACTACTATCATATCCTGCACACCCCTTGAGGGTACATGTCAGTAATTTGATGATGATGGTTATTGTTTTACCCTTTTCAAGATAATTAATAAACAAAATGTCTTTAGCATCCCAATACACCGATGCCACGACCTTTCCTGCTGATGGAATCGACTTTGTCTTCTTTGGCGCTGAACAACCTGCTTTTTTCCACTGTTTTGACTGCTGTTTGGATTCTGATGTGTAATGGTGAATCCAAATCTCATCCATAATAATAAATCGACGCACAAAAAAACAAAATTCTTGTTAAAACTCTCCAAGCACTGTTCAGAGATTTTCATGCGAGTGCGTTTTTGATCTGCTGTGAGCAAGCGCCGCTCCCCTCTTGCACAGAGCTTTTTCGTTTGCAATTCTTCATGCAAAATATATCCTACACTCAGATTGAAGTTAATTCTGATTGCCGCCAAGAGGAATTTTTTATAAGTCATTCTTCGACCGTTTTCGAGTTTGTCAGTCTCTGACAAAGGCAGGTGGCATATTTTCTCTCTGAAACTGCGATAGACTTAGACTTCGGAACTATGACATGGTGACAATTGTCTGGCCAATTAAAATCATTTAGCGGTAACTCATTTTGGTAGATTAGTAGGAAGCAAGTCTCAGTGCTTAGCCAATCATGGAATGGCTGGCCAAAGGCTGTCATTGATTTCATATGCATCTTAGGAGGAGAGCAAAGATGACAAGTGCCGCCGTCTCGTGATCCTTACTATTATACAGGGTGATTATAATTATAATTCATATTTCGAAAGGCTCTAACTGGGTAACTACTCATGGGTAATTCAATACGTCACAAAGCTTGGGTACCCACTGAGCGTTTTGTGGTTACACAACAACAACAACACGTTCGATCTGAGCTCACCTCCGTTGTCGGCAACGTGTTAAAATCCGAAAATCGCATTATCAAACAAGAACGTCGGGTTTCGCTCGAAATATTGCATATAGCATCTTAAGAGTAGCATCAGATCCACTCCGTTGGCTGTGTCCACGATACACAACGTATTTCAGATGTTCGTATTTGAGTTGAGGTATGAATATATGCTTAATTTGGTAATGATTAAGTTTATTTTTATTATTAAGAATTTATTAGACTTTCGCTCAGGATTGATCTGAGCTTAGACTTGCACGTAATGCAAGTCTAAGTGACCCGTAAAGTAGCACAAGTCCAAGGCAACTCGTTGGTAAAGTTGGAATAAGCTGTGATCACTATTCTTAATATTTACGTGCAGCCGCAAACTTTACTTATTTGACTGTTTGCTTACTTGGGAAATGGAGTAAAAAACCAGCTTTATATTTAAAACAGCTTGGCATCTTTAACATTTATTATACCCAAGGTAAAAAACTTCCTACATGTGTGTGTGTGTGTGTGTGTGTGTGTGTGTGTGTGTGTGTGTGTGTGTGTGTGTGTGTGTGTGTGTGTGTGTGTGTGTGTGTGTGTGTGCAAGTACCTCCAACTTAAAAAGAATGATGGCTACTGGGCTCTAAAATCTTGTATAGGTATAACATTTTTTTTTTTCGTTCACAGTTTTAAGTGGCCTTACATGCTCATACATTAAATACGATTAACCTTGAAAAAGTGACTACGTGTTATTTTCGTCTTATCTTCTGCAAATATAGACTTACATTTCGAGATATCATTGGAAGTGTAAACTTCAAAGAGTTTAGAGTCGTTTGCCAAGACATTTGAATCAAGGTAAGTTTTATTTCGAATGTGCTTGAAATATGTACAATAAATAATAATAATGTTCATCTTTATTTATTACTGATTATTGACGTAAGTACATGTGTACAACTGTGATAAATACCAAACGTCATTTTTAGAAAGTTCGGCACTTGAGGTATGAATATGTGCTTAATTTTGGTAATGATTAAGTTTATTTTTATTATTAAGAATTCATTAGACTTTCGCTGAGGATTGATCCTACATCGCTGTTCTCTCTATTTTCTGTGTACGTGTTAATATATTAGCGTAATGGTCTTCCTGTCTGTGTATAGAATGCACAGTTAAATCAGCTACTAATGTCTTCGTTTAATCTAAATTCTCGTTAGTAAAATCAGTGAATAATAATAGATTTAGTTTAATTCTTTATCCAAGTGTGAGCAAACAAAGTTTGCTCCTGAAAGTATCTTCAAGACTGGGGTAAAGTGGTACAACACCGGGCGACTCCTTGAAAAGGTGGAGCAAGTTACCATCACTCCTATCTCAGTATCTCCCATAATGCAAAACACATCTCCTTGCGTATATGTCTAATGTTATGCATTAAGGGAAGGGCCACTACCCAGACTAGTTTCGACCTTTATTGAAGTCTCTTCAGTGGGAGCCAGGCCCAAGTGGAGATACCAGGCAGAAGCAACAGCAAGGTTATCTCCTCCTATAGGAGCTGTCAAACAGTGTGCCACCTTTTTATTAAATTACTCTGGATTTAGAGAAAGATGTTGAAAGTTTATTTTTCACTTGGTTAGACTATAATAAATTTAGTTTAATCCTTTATCCAAGTGTGTGCAAACAAAGTTTGCGCCTGAAAGTATCTTCAGGACTGGGGCAAAGTGGTACAACACCGGGCGATTCTTTGCAAAGGTGGAGCAAGCTACCAACTTTTAATTTAATAAAAAGGTGGCACACCGTTTGCCTGCTCCTCTAGGAGGAGATGACCTTGCTAATGCTTCTGCCTTGGTATCTCCACTTGGGCCTGGCTCCCACCGAAGAGACCTCAATAAAGGTCGAAAGTAGTCTGGGTTTTAGCCCTTCCCTTAATGCATAACATTAGACATATCCGCAAGGAGATGTGTTTTGCATTATGGGGGATACTGAGATAGGAGTGTTGATATCTTGCTCCACCTTTGCAAGGAGTCGCCCTAGTGTTGTACCACTTTGCCCCAGTCCTGATGATACTTTCAGGCGCAAACTTTGTTTGCACACATTTGGATAAAGGATTAAACTAAATTTATTATAGTCTGACCAAGTGAAAAATAATCTTTTAAAATCATTGAAGTGCTCCATGAACGATATTGTTTATTGATTATTTTAAACCCCATACGTGGGGACACTGTGTTTTGGTTTAATGTATATTAAAAAAAACAACAATGAAGGAGAATGGTCTATTTAGTTGGTATATTTGAATTACTCAACGGTGTAAATATGTGAACCATCATTTATAAGTCATGTGAGAATGGGAGATGAAAGGAAAAAATAAGTTTGAGTATAAATACTTTCATTAATGGCAAACGAATTATTAATAATTAATATTTGTGATATGTGTCCTATAAGTTATTCGGTAGAGCTAATAGCGTGCGATCTATAAAGTCTACACATGAATAAGTGAATTTATGATGACATAATTAAGAAGCAAAAAACTTAAGAGGAGATGGAAAGAGATTTGTTTTCAAAGTGGTTCATTTAGGCATATAACGAATACATGTGGTTTGATGGAGCAGCAAATCATCTCTTAAAATTTGTTGTGCATGGTATTTGTAATTCTCTGGTTTATGCATATTTCGCTTCTAAGGATTTTATTTTGTTTACAGAGACTCAGTATACATTTTTCGCAATAATAATACGATACATAATATCCGATCAAATTTGGAATTATCCACACTTTCGGGAACCTACATTCATTAGTTTTTTCTTTTTTTTTTGTAGTGTTAACGGCTCTTCTGTCTAATCAATAACAGGAGATATCTCACATATACTGGTATTTTGCTGCAGATCAAAAATGTCTTATAATATACAGAAGTTTTCATTTATATATATATATATATAGATAGATAGATAGATAGATAGATATAAATGAATACGTCTTGTAACATTTTGAACTTTAGAAGACGTTCCCTGAAGTACAGTCGAATCCTTTAAACGACTTTCTAAAAGAGGATCACACTCACGGAGCGCACTTAAAAATTTTATATAATTTCTACGATTAGCTGAATTTTCGGACTCATCTTGTCCTCGATACGGAAGTTCTTGCTTAGCCAAATAGCATAAAGCATCAATTAATCTTTTTTTTTAAAATGTATTTAATTTTCTTTACATGTTCATTATGATGAGTAACTTCAATTTTGATTTGTTTGTCAATTAGAGTGTCAATTATTTGTTTTCCAAACATTTTATGATTTAAAAATGACTGAACATGTGATAGGGAGCGCTCATGATTTTGTAGTTCTGCTATCAAATGATGAAGGTCGGAATGTCCATGCTTATTCCAAACGCCTTTCTCTTTCAATAATAATAAACAAGGCCAAAAAAATTTATCTTGACCGCACTTCACATACAGTAAATTTGAAAGAGGAGGATGACGTAAGCCTCGTCCTTCTCTTTCAAATTGCTCTTTCGGATGCAATCAGACAATCCACAAACGCTCTGGTAGAAACTATTCTTGAGATCGTCAACATTGTTTCCCATTGTTTAAAATGGGAAACAATGTTGGTTCCCATTTTAAACAAATTAATATCGTTTCTATTACAATATAACCCTAAACTATAGACTAATACTGGATGGGCGTTATTATCACATTTACGTCTTAATAAATATAAAGAAGTAATGAAAAGAATAAAAACAGAAAAATAAAATATTCTTTCAGCTCCACAGAATTTTCAGCTGAAAATGTCCACAGATGTCCGTAAAGAATGGCAAAAATACTTGGAAGGAGATTCATTCGACTCGGCAGGATATGTTGAAGTGGCAAATGATTTATTAGATAAAAATGTGACTCGCTTTTATCTCAAGAATATTCATGAAACCTTAAGTAGCGGTAAGTATTATTTTATTTACTCTTGTTAGAAATCACCAGAAGTGATTATTTTTTCCTCTGATGATGATGTCCTCTGATTTTCCGTGATGCGAGACTGGCAGAAGATAGAACACTAGCTTCTAATCAACCACTAGTGAGCATATTCCCGATGCATTTTTTTAGAAACAATGCAGCAAGTGTACACAAGCATAGACTATCTAATTTTTTCAATCAATAATATGAGTTATGGTTTAAAATTATAAATTGATGGTAGCTGTTTGCTGTGCATTAACCCTAAATCCTTAAAATCATGATTAGCTGTGAGCTCAGCTACTGGCGATGTCTAACAGCAGAGATGCTTTGATTTCCAAAAGTGAGAACTAAATTAGCTCTGTTTATTCCTTTAAAGAATTTAATTTATTTAAAATTTAGATGGAGACACTATGTCTAAGCCAGTGGTCATGAATAAATTCCACTGACATGAATATGGGTGGAAGCATCCAACTTCTTTTAATGTCGTTACTCCAAAAATTTTCTCAAATTCAAAACTCTTTTTTTTTACGAAAGGAAAATTATTATTTTTAGAACTGTAGATAGAATAACTCGAAATCAAGAGTATATCAACTTAGTGCAAGAACACATCGCTGAAATCCATTCTTATAACCATTGTCAGCATAACTACACTTGCTAATCTTATTTTTAATCTGGATATGTCTTAAACAATTTATGAAAATAATTAACTTCTCTAAAGTATGTTAAATACAATTCTGAACTAATTTATTATAATATTTATTCATTTTTCTAGTATAATCAATCCTGTAAATTATTTATACAGAAACTAACAACCAGATGTATGTTACTGTAAAAGGTACAGGGGTAGCCATAAGTAAAGATTGCTGTTCAGAACTCTGTAGCGAAAAACGTATTAGATTAAATCCATTCCAACTTAGTGTGTCTGCTACATGGGGTTTTGATTTACAAATAAACTAAAAACCACAACATTCTGCCACCAGAGGACAATAAGCGCTTGAATCGTGTGATATTTGCATAATTTGTGGATATGAGGAAGATCGAAACAGATTGGTTGGCGTCATTCTGATAAGACGCAAGTGATATGGATCTAAGAGTTCGGTGATAGACAATTCTTCAGGACACAAAGCGAGGGTAGTCCAGGAAGGGTTTGATGAAATGGGTGTTGAAGAACTTAACTCGCCTGTACAAAGCCCTGTCGCAATCCATCGAATACCTGTGGGACAAATTACAACGCGATACACAGCTAGGTCTAACTGTGAATCAGAGATCGACCTCACTAATGTTCTTCCAGAAGAATGGGGAATTATAGAGAAACACACTTTAGTTCTGCAAAGCCAGATACCACGCTTTAATCATCCTTCCTGGATGATTAAAGAGTGGTATTCGAGCAATAGACTAACTAACTCCATGTTAAGATTTCACTTCAGAGTGTCGAATCAAAGTGAACAGTGTCTAGTGGGAAAAGGCACGCTCCAGATGGAGCATACCAGAATTGTTGGCACGTTTCTGGAATAGCAGAATATCATTAACTTCTTTCTATTTTATTTGGATTTCTTTTATCATGCTCCTTTCTTTCTGAAATGTCACTCAAATTATATTATTTATTTGTTTATTTATTTACTTGAAGATATTTTTAAAGAACAAGCATAAGAGTGGCGAGTAATGCATGCAGAAAACATCCTAATAAAATAATTTTTGGTATTTATTTATTTATCGCATACAGACCAGTCATGTCTGAAAAAAATAAAATAAAATAAAGTGAGCCAAGTAAGGAATATGCGGGATTGGTTGGAATTGTGTCTCAAGCAACGAATGTTGTGGGAATCATAAGTTGATATCTCTCAACTCCGTGTGTTATCTTCTGCAAGTTTGAGTATTTGGAAAGTTACAAGAAAAGAGACATTGGCTTGAACATCGAAGGATTTATTATCGACAATATTTTCAGTAACGTGCGGTACTGCTTTTTTTTTATTTGTTTGTTTTGTTTTGTTTGTTTGTTATGGATTGGGTCGAATTTCCGAGGGGATCTCTTGTATTTTGAACAAAAAACAAATTAATTAAAATTATAAATTTAGTTAAAATATATTCCCTTACTAGGACGTTTCACGGGATCGAAATGTTTGGATGTCGGATGTGGGCCTACAATACATTCGTTGGCTATTGCAAGTGCTTACTTCCCTTATCTGGTTGCCAGCGACTTTTCCGACTCCAATCGACGACACGTGCAGATGTGGATGCAGAAACAACCGGGAATGTCGGACTACACTCCCTTTCTCAAATACGCTGCTGAACTAGAAGGCTATAAGTGAGTTGTTATTAATTTATTTAATGTATTTATTTAAAGTAAACGCGATCGTAATCATAGTAAGTACGAATGATTTAACTAGCGATAAGTTCAGTACGAGAGAGGATGTGAAAGGGTTGTTGGAAGAGGCGAGAGTGAAGAGTGAGAAAGTAAACTGCGTCAGGTAGACTGAAGACAAGACAATACAAAAGAACAAAAGGGTAGATTATTATGCTTGTACACGAATGATAGGAGTATCAGAAACAAAAGGGTAGAGTTTGTTGCCTTAGTCAATATGTTGCGACCTCAGATTGTAGGTATTAGGCTGGCTATCAGAATCTGGCCTACTAGTATCGAGTGTTCAAGGGTACAGTGTTTTTAGGAAGGATAGAGAGGATAGGAGAAGGGTGGGTATGCTGCTAATGATATCGGATGACTTGAATCCAGTTAGAGTTGAGACCTATGAATTTGGTACTACTACTACTACTAACCATATTTCATGTGGCAGTGAGTTTGAAGCCCTCTGGTGTGAGGTGGAATCTAACAAGTCTAATTACATAGTGGAATGCTGTTACATACCTGGTGGATCGGTTGCTAGTGATGAAGAAATGCATCGCCAAATAGAATAGATGAGCTCGACAAGAGTAATTATAGTGGCAGACTTTAATTAACCAAATATTGATTCGGTATCAGTGAAATTTCATGAGAAGAAAGAAACTGAATTTATTAAGTTCTTGAGCGTCAACGTTCTCAAGCAGCATGTGACAGAAGGAATTCGAGGGCAAAGAGTTTTAGATTTGATTATCGTGTCAGAGGGTGTTTCAGTTAAAGAGGTAACTATTTTGCCTCTGGTTGGTGACAGTGATAATGCTTTACTCACTTGGGAAGTGACTAAGTTTATGAATGTTCCATTCAGAAAAGGTTACATGCTGAACTAAAGCAGAAAATTATGAGCACCTTAGGAGTATACTGAGTTCAGTGGGAGAATGAGATCGGTTGCTGGATGAAAAGAATATCAGTAGTAGATGGAAGCATTTACACAATACTTGAATGATGTGATGTCAGAAAGTGTCCCGAGATTTCGTAGAATAAATAGAGTAGGAGTCAAATAGATGTGTAATCTTATTAAGCAAGAGATTCGTGAGAAAAGGACGATGTGGAAGGAATGCTATGTTCATAAGGATGACTTCTGTTAGGAACGGTATGAGCAGCAGGTTTGAACAGTCCCAACTGTTGTACGGAAAGCAAAGTCTGAGTATGAAATGAAACTGGCTGTGCGTGCTAAAGACAACCCACAAGAATTCTATCGATATGCTGCAAGTAAAAGAAAGAATGAATATGAAAGAATAACTCTTCTAAATCCTGAAGGCATGAGGATTATAGATGCAGAAGAGGTTGTTCAGTTAATGAGTTCCCATTTTGTTAAAAGCTATCAACCTTGTGTACGCAACGTTGAGCTCCCTGTTACCTCTTCACTAGATGAAGAAACCCAGGTGTATAAGGACTAGGTATTAGAGTTGTTGCACAAATTGAATAAGAATTCAACAACAAGGACTGGTGGGATATCAGGAAGTATGCTAAATGAGTGTTCAGCTGAGCAGGCCGTTCCTTTTACCAGGCTGTTTAATATGAGTCTCAAAACAGGAAAGATTCTGCAGGAATGGAAGAATGTATGGCAATTCCATTGCAAAAGGGTGGTGCAAAGGCTGATGTATCCAACTATCGATCAGTTAGTATCTCAGGAGTGGTGGTGAAGATTTTGGAAAAATTGGTTAGGGCTCGCATTCATAAATCGGTTGACAGTGAATCTCTACTTTACAATGAACAGCATGGGTTTACTAAGGGAAGGTCATGTTTTAGCAACTTGCTCACATTCTATAACAATGTTACCATGGGAATGTACAAGGGGGAATGAAACCTCCATGATACTTTGGGGTTTTGCTTAGGCCTTTAACAGAATTCATCATTGCAGACTGCCATCATGTATTCTGCTATATAAATTAGAGAAAATGGGTTTGGATTATAGAAACATAGCATAGATTAGAGGATGGCTGATTGACGGATATCAAAAAGTGGTATGCGGGGGATGCGAGTTTGAAAGATTTAATGTAACAAGTGGTGTACCACAACGATCAGTGCTTGGTCTTCTGTTATTCAATCTGTACATTAATGATATTGGGAAGAATCTGACAAGCGACCTACAGTTATTGCTGAAGATGCAAAGATTGGTAGGTGATCAGGAATGCTGCTGATATGCAGTACTTGCAGAATGATTTGAATAGGTTGGAACTGTGATCATGGGAAAATGGGTGTCTGTTCGATGTCACTAAATGAAAAGTCATTCACTTCGGAGTGATTAAATATCCAGTATCGTATTATATTGGTGGGAATAGGTTAGACGAAACTGATGACGCTAGGGATCTTGGAGTGTTAATAGCTAGGAAGTTGAAGTTCATGGGTTATGTTGCAAAGATTGCAAATACAACTCAAAATATAATTGAAATGCTGAAACGAACGTTCACATGTTAAGATTAGGATGTTATTTTGCCTCTTTACAAGGCCTTCATAAGACCTCACTTGGACTATTGTGCGCAGGTCTGGTTTCCGTTGTTATTTTGATATATTGAAGAAAGTACAAAGGAGAGCGTTAAAAATGACATCAGAATTGTGGAATACTGATTATGGTGATAAGAGAATACTGATTATGAAGAGAATTTGTAGACTGCAGACACTACAAACAGGAGAAAGAGGAGTGATATGATTGAGACTTACAAACTTCTGAAAGGATCATGCAGGATTTCAATTGATGGAATTTTTCAATTTATGGAGGGTGAGGGAAAAGACGAGAGGGCGTCCTTGGAAGCTGAGAATGAAGACTTCCAAGAAGGATATTAGGGCTAGATTTTTCTATCAGAAGGTGGTGCATGATTGGAATAGATTACCATTGGATGTTGTGAGTACAAGCAATGTGAATGAATTCAAGAATAAGTATGATAGCTGGTGTGCGTAGTATGTGGCCTCGATGAGTCTCTGACTCTCTGGAGGTCTCTCTTAATAATAATAATTATTATTATTATTTTCGATATTTTTAGATATTTAATTATTATTAATGTTCTATAATTTATAATTTTCCTTCTGCCATCCCAAAATGTACTTTAGCGAGCACGCTTACTATGTATTTCACAATAATATGTGTTCGAACTATCAAACGCATTACCCACTTAAATGCAAACCATTACTCTTAAAGAATATGAAAAAATATTTATCACAAACATTCATTGAATAAATATTTATTCTCATTTCTTTAGAATAATATATGTTAATATATTATTATTTGATATATATATTAAATATATGTTAATATGGTTATATGATAAAATTGCAGTGGGGACTTATTGAGCTGCCATAGTTCACTTAGTAATGATGTCCCTGGTTCGAAACAATGAAGTTCATCTCAAGTCTAGAATGACAATAATCGATATTAAGAGATATTTGTATCTAAAGATGTTTTACATATGTATCTCTCTCTAAATCCAACAGTCACCTGTTTTATTAGAAACATAAAAGTGACGTCATCAACGAAAAGAAGTTAGTCTACATGCACTGTCATCAGCGATCATATACTCTGTACAGATGTGAACCAGTTTGCTTATACTTTTGCTTATAACTTATGCCCCAAATGAATCATATTAGCTGTGAGCTGAACCCTTTTACGCAAAACATCCTGTAGACTGTCTAGCATTCAGATCGCCTTTGATATTTATGAAATTTCCCAATTTGTTTTGCATAAAGTGTGAACTAACACAGCTGATAATGTTAGTAGTTCTGCTATTGATATGAACTTTGACAGAAAAGTTGTATAATTAATAAAAATACCGAACATTCATTTCTTTCTTATTTCCATTTTCCAGAGATTTGAATCAAGGAAAGAAGGATATTGAAACCCGTCTAAGAAGCAATTTGAAGGCAGTTGTGTTTTGCGATGTGACCGCAGATCAGATGTTGCCACCAGAGTACACCCAGCAGTACGACCTCGTTGTTTCTTCCCTCTGTCTTGAAGCCGCTTGTCCGGACTGGGAAACATTTGGTAAAGCTATAAAGAATATTGCTTCTGTTCTTCGCCAAGGGGGCGGCCTCCTTCTGATGGGGGTTTTCGGATGCACATGGTGGGCTGTAGGAGATACCAAACTGCCTACTCTAGCTCTAGATCAGGAAAACGTTGAGAAGGCAATTTCCAAGGCTGGATTTGGAAATCTTTCGATGAAGATTAAAGTTGAGCCTGAATACAATGTTTTAAGAGGAGAGGACAGAATATTGTTTTTTGTTGTTGCACACAAATTGTAATAATTGTCCTTTATGTCGCAATGAATTTGACACCTTTATACACTACAGATTGTATTTCATTCGTAGGATTACTATCAAGCAGATACACCCGTTGAGGATTAAACCAGCTAAGTGAGGAGGCCTTGGTGGTAACAATGACAAAGCCCTTAAAAAGTACTTATATATGTATATGCTACAAATGGAGGTAAGACTACACCATAACATATAAAAAATATAATTTATTTTTATTGCATTGCGAAACATTGCAATTAAATTTTCTGTATAACATCAGGCGTAAAATATATAAAAATTAAAATTACTACAAAATAATAATAATAGACTATTTTAAGAAAAAACAATAAAGAAATATATTTAAGTTGGAGTAAATTTTTTTTAACTTTTTAAAAGAAATTTTTTTGTAGCAAACTGATCAAATTTTTTCGAAGTATTGATGCTATTTCATGCTTCTTTTTACTTATACGATAGCGCCATAGTGTTTAACATTTCTGACATTACTTCTTAGGTAGTTTTTGACGTGAATACGTCTTTAAATTCAAAACGGAACCAGGGGGTTACGGGACGAAAAGCTGAGCGTAACGAAATCATTCGAGAAGTTTTGACTTAATAATTTCTAAACTATTAAAGGTAGCCAAACCAATCTTATACCATTCGATAGCTGAGGGAATAAAGATTCGTCAGTGACCTTCAGATAGCACGGCGCGTCCCGAGGGTGGCAGTGAGGACTCCGCCATTTTGTGTACGATCCTCCCCGCCTCCGTAACTTCCAATCAGTATAACTTCGCACTCTGTCCTGGTGCGACACTCGTTTTAGTGTCGATCAACAGCTCCCACCGAGGTCTATCGATTTAAAGCATAATTCTTAATTTTTAATATAGTGTCGGTGAATAAAATGTGGATTGAAGTTGAAAAATTTCACAATGTCCGCCTATACTCGCCGGAAAGCCAGCCAGAAATATGCTGAACGTGTACGATGGGAAAGAGCAGCTCGTTAGCTTTCCAATAATATCCCAATGTGTCGGTTGGAACGAATAAGCAAATATCGGGATCGAAAGAAATTGGAAGCGGCACAGCGCGCGGCTGAAGGCGCCACCACTTGGGAGGCGGATGTGCACAAACCTATGAATGTAAATGACGTAACCTACTGTGCCACCGCTTCGGAAGATGGATTGAACGAAATGGATGTGGATTTCGGAAGATTCGGTGACAATGGAAGAGCATTGGAGGTCGGCGAGCCCGCTTGTGCCATAACGATTCCCAAATCGCAAGGAGGCACTTTCGATCGAGTCGTCTTTCAGTACGACAAGTCTCAACAAAATCAACTGGTCTACGTTACACTGAGCAGAGTCACTTCTAGTGACGGGCTGTATTTGACTAATGAGAGAGACGATTATAAATTTTATCACGGTTACGAAACTTCAGCACCCACTGTCAGGGAAATACGCGACGAATACGATAGAATGAAGACAAACCACATGCCGACGTTTGTTAAACGAGTTGACAGTTTCTGTGGTCGACGATCGTCGACTGCTGCGATCACAGAGGAGGTCCAGATAATAAACGTAGATGATGATCATCACAACGGCGAAAACTCACGGCGGGGATTCTTACTTCTCTCGGCGGTCAACGAACAGAGTTTGGTGGAACACGCCGAAGATATCGAAACCGAGTCCATTATGTACAGATCTTAATTACTTGGTCATCATTGAAACCTGGATGGATGATGCCACACCTGTGAATGCATCTGGTTTCGAAGTTAAAGCACGTAAGAATACAGCCATAGATAGGCAACGCAATCAACCGTCAACTTCGTCGTCATCGTCCAAACGCACCGCCGGGGAGTCACTATATACAGGAACCTCAACAGCTTCACCGATGGTCAACGTATCGTTATCATTGATGTCAGTCGTAGGCTTAGAGTCGAAGAACCATCAGTGGGAGATATATGCCTGGACGATGTAACGATCAACGGTGTATCTGATTTCGGCCTCGGAACTGTGTACAGTCATCCGAACGCTTCATCGTCAGCCGATAGAATGTTGTATCTATCGAACCCTGCTGCAATACTCGAAAAGCATAAAGAAAATAATCCCCAGTATCGAGTCTGACCTGCATGCGCCCATCATCACCATCACCGGTGACTTCAATGATGGGTCACAAAACTGATCACTTCAAGACTTTATGGAGCGCGAGCTTAATCTCACTTAGGTTCAGACCACGGCGACTACGCTAGGTAACACTTGTATTGATTTGACTTTCGCCAGAAACTTGAATGTATCTCGTCTACCGTTTGTATCTTACTTCTCTTACCGTAGACCTATGATAAATAAAATTATAATCGATTATTAAACTTGTTTTCATTTATTTACACTTTACCTATTTCCTATTGATCTTCCGATCAATAGGAAATAGGAATAGTCAAAAAAAATTTAAATAATTTCTACATTTAGAAAGGTTGATACTCAGGGCCTCTTGGAACTCGGGATTCCGAAGGCTCCGACACCGACTTGATCCACCTGTGAGACACACTTTTATTTTTGAAAATTGAAATGAAATTTGTTGTAATTCATTTGCAAAATGGTTATTAATTGAATGAATAAAGTACATCTTCCAACAGTCTCCCAATGACACCTAAATTAACCAGAAAGTTTGGAGCTACCAAGAAGTCATAACTCTACCATATATCCAACAAACAGTCTATGGAACTGATTGGCAATTACATTGAAGAAATATGATGTTAGTATACACGCCTTCAAACCTCAAATCTTCCAAGCAGCATCTCCTTATGTCTATATTCACTCATTAATTGCAGGAGGAATTTATAAAACCAACTACTTATGAAAAATAAAGCCCTTGTGTCCCCTTTTCACATTAAATGGAATCATACAAGATACGCATATTATTATTAAAATAGACCTCGGAGAGTAAGGGACTCATCGAGAGAGGCCATATATTATTCGCTTCAGTTTTCATACCTGTTCTTGAATTCATTCACACTACTCGCACTCACCGCTAATGTAATCCATTCCACTCACGCACCACTCCATGACAGTAAAATCTAGCTTGTATCCTCCTTCTTGACGGAATTCATTCTCATCTACCAAGGACCGATCCTTGTGGTACACCACTGATTACCTTAAATCTTCCCAACTCACATCCTCCACATATCATTTTTTGACATCTGTCAACCAGCCATCCTCTTGTCAACGATGATTCGATTTATAAATGGTAATGGACAAGTTCGATCTCTTTTGCAGATCCTTTTTTCGAAGCAGGTGGAAAATTATAAGCCGAACTGCAATCTTGAAATAACAGAAATGCAGAATCCAACACTACTGAAAAGTAGTCTTCTTATCTTGAGTTTGAAAAGTTCATTGACCCCTAGAAATACAAATTTGTATTTGGCAGTGTATAGATATATATTCTGGAACAAACAATCCCTCTCGTGATATTAAACAATTAACCACTACCTACAGTTCTCCCGGATGCAAACTGGAAACATCTATTGCTTAGTTCAACTACTAATTTACCCGTTGATATCCGAAAAATTGTTGATTAAAAAAAAATGTCTTGTATCGCATTAAAGTGCTATTTTCAATAAACATATCAGTTGAACGTTATTTTATTTTTCCATAGAGATTCGAGTTTTAAAAACTGCCATCCGCGTAAGTGCAACAGTTACTTGATGTGACCTGTAGTAGCATTTAGGTAGTGCATCCCCAATCTAAAATCTGGTAATTATATATAGGGCAATCACGGATGACAGCATCAGTAGGTAACGAGACTCTTAAGTTACGAACATGACGGTTGAACTGTCACAGAATGATTTTCTAGAGGACAAAGGAATATTCGTACCTCTTCTAAGATGACATAATTGCAATTAAGTAGTTTTGGATGCAATGATGTTATCTGGTATTCTGTTCTAATTATTTTGTACTACGAAATGAAGGGGCCTTTTGATATAAGTGCAAAGTGGTGGAAATACACTACCTTAAATATTTTTGTGCATTGCAGTACGAATATGGTATATCTTTTATTGGTTCGTAGGAAATTTAGTTTGTCAAGTTTTATTGCAATGATTGTAATCTTTGAACGACGCACGTATTGCAATAAATTATCTTGGGTTGTTGTTACATATTTTTGGCGTTTTTATATGTCTTTTAAACTACAAAGGTTGCTTATTATGATCTTGGAATGGAATTTACAAAAACAAAATGGAATTTTCTTTGTAAATAGTTTCTACAGCGATTCCATTTAGATCAGTGTCGAAGTAAAGACTGCAATATCGTGTTGTGTTTATATATATATATACATATATATATAAATCAGCTAAAGCCTTTTTAAGGGAGTAGGCGAGGCTTTTATACCCTATCTAGCTTTTGGAAACTGAGTGGGCAGTTCAATCTCCACCGGTAGCCAATCAGAAATAGCTGGCCCATGTCTATCACTAATTATAGCAGCCGCCGATGAAGAGGCTGGCAAACAAGTGCTGCCATCTCTTGGTACCTAACCCTAACAAGATATGTTACCGTCTGAAATAATGTGGGTACTACGGTCGATATTCTTGAGCTTACGGGATTAAAAAACCAAGTTTCCGGAAGGAAAAACCCGCTGGCCCGTGCCAGAGATCGACTAACTCGGGAATCGGTCGAAGAAAAAGCTGCGCAAAGGACGCAATTGCCACTTCCACTGATCTACACAGGCCATTATTTATTTATTTATTTATTTTTAGGCTTGTACATTACGACATGGTGGCAGTTGTTTGTCCAATTAAAATCATTATAGTCTACCTAATCACCACCCTTATCCTACAGAATGGCCAGTCATTAAGACATAATTATAATAAAGAAATAAATAAAAAAATGAAAGGAACTCCTTTTAATTTTGGAACGTTTGCGGAATTCTAGTCGCCTTAGCCAATCACAGAATAACTGGAAAAGGAGGTCTGCTGCGCTGTCAAGTGTCACATCTCTTGATCCTTAATATTACACAGGGTGATTATGTGTAATCGAAGTTCACATTGCGAAAGCCTAGAACTGCGTAACCACTCAGCGAAACGATTTACTAATTAACATTGTGGCAATGAAATTTATTTTGCGCAAAAAACAACGTTATTTCTAAAAGTCGCCATTACTGAAATACATTGCATTTTAATTCGTAGTGGGTAATTCACTACGTTACAAAACGTGGGTACACACAGCGCGTTGTGTGGTTACACAATAATGTTCGACATGCTGTCCTCTGTTGTCGTTAGCGTGTTGAAATCGCAAAATCGCATGCTCAAGCATAGAACGTTCAGTTTCACACGAAATGTCGATATATCTATACTGCTAGTCTTGAGGTTCAGTAAGTTGGTATGTGTCCACATTTGTATCATCCTTTTTTCCTCCAGTGATGTGGCTGTTTCTACCACTGTCTGAGGTTCACCAGGCTTCCGTCCTCTGCCAGGTTTGACATCTAAGAAACCTCTCTATTCAAGTTTAGGGATCCTTTTTCGTAAACCATTTGCTGTAACCCTCCATTATCAATCCTTCGGTAATGGTGATTGTGCTTTAAACACGTTGTGCGCTCACAGGCAATGAACTGATGCATTCCACTGCTACTTGCTTTTATAGTGGTTTCTTTCGAAACATACCTCATTGAGAATTTCTTATTTCCATAAACGGTACGGTCACAGCGTATCACTGCATACTAGGAGTATAATACGTACTACAATACATATGTTGCAGCGCCATGAATCGCCCTGTGGCAACATTTAAATCTAAAGTTAGTTTTTGAGCAAACTAAAATTCCATTGCCGCATATCTTAAATATCAAAGTAGGCTCTTCTACAATACTGAGGTTAGATGGAATGAACGATGATTGAAGTAGCTGGTTCGGTATGTATTCAGTTCAACTGTAAAAAGATATTGAGCAGTTGTTGTTCGGATTCCTGCAGATCTTGCAGAAATTGGAGACATAATGAATTCTACTTCTGCTGAAGAATGACCATGGAAATATTTGGAGAATAAAAAAATGCAGACCAGAAACTGATGTTCTCTGGGGAGGTGGATGAAGAGAGTCTGTAAAATAAGTGTCATTTATTAACCGCACTGCCCTTTGTCTGAATAGCATCAGGAATTTTTAGAGAGGGCTGAGGTGCACCACCCCAGACATGAGAGCACTATTCCAGTTTTGGTCGTATTTGGAATTAATACAGCTTACGCTAGTAGACAGAAATGGCAACTCTGTTTTGGGAATATTGAAGTTCACTAGATAGTGTCATCCCATTCAAACTTACCTGTGAAGTTTACTGTTCTGCTCTTATTTCAAAATATTTCAAGCTTGAGATGTCTGAGTACTACAAGGACTGCGATATGATTAGGACGAGTGCAGTGTTCTGTCATCAGTAAAATTATGAACAGGGTTTGCACTGCAAAACCTGCTCTCAATGACTGCAAACTTTGAAGTCAATGAGAGCAGGTTGCTTATATAAATCAGGAACAGGGTGTGTGATACTGTAAGACCAGCATTGATAGGAAAATCTAAGGAAAGAACACCATCCACCATTATATAAGGATCGATCTCAGAGTAAACTGGCGATCCATTTTTATACAAGGACGAAGACAAATGTGATGGTAATTTGTTGAGAATACCTCGATTCCAGACTCAATCCAAACCGTTGGAGTTGTCAAATATAACAGCACGTGTTACTGCAAATCTTTACACGAAATGAGTCCAGCGGTGCTTTAGATGACAGTTCTCCAAGTGTTGAAGAAGCAGATCTGTTGATAACCTCATCATATACTTTGGACAAAATTGAGATGAGAGCAATAATTTAGTGGATCGATGCCAGCTGAAAACAATTTAGTGTATAGATAATAAAGAACAGATGCTAGGTAAGGAGCACATGTGTGTTCAGAACAATAGGGGATATCCAGTAGGACCGATTGTTTTGTGGTATCCAATTTTTCAAGATTCTTGTGATGACTTTCTCTCATAAGGCCATAGGAAGGATGAGATGTGGTGGAGGCAAAGAAGGAGATAGTTTATAATTTGGTCATCTATGGAAGAGACGAGTCAAACCACAACATCAGCCTTGTGTTTAGGTAAAGGATGCTACTGTTAGGGTGAGAAAAAGGAGGTGGCACAGATGGACAAAATTTGTCCTAACAGATTTGGTGATGGATCCGACGGTATGACCGCAAGTGACACAAGGAGTGAGTTTCTACATTTATCGTTGTTAAAGTTACACGTAATCCATATAGTTCCTTATGAGGAAAATAACGATCAGAATAATACTAAGAGGACTGTTCAATTAATCGTAGAATTTTTTTGATTTAAGGGTACTCATTTAGGTGTGCACCCTTTGGTTGGAATATACTCACATCTGATTGTCCTCTGGAGCATAATGAACAGAACAATTTAAACTTTTTCCTTTGGTTTAAACAAGACTAGGATACAAATCTTGAGAAAATAATGTACATAACTTCAGAAACATTTATAGCTTCATGAAGTTCATCACCACTTTTCTGTATCTCTCGCTCATTTCCATGAGGTGAACGTCTTCATCCGTATTTCATTTCAATTCAAGAAATCATCCTGAGAACTAAACAGTATTATCAAAAATATCTTAGCTCAAATCCTGTTTATGTATTCAAGCTGAATAACTTATTAATGTCTAGTAAACGGGCGTTTAATTAATACTCTTTTGTAATGACCACAGTGCAGTTAAACCTCATTCTGTATCTGTCACTACTTGTTTCCTCGGAACAGTTTTTTTTTTGTTGTTGTTGTAGTTTTGTGTAGTGATCGGGAAACTCGAGTGCTAGGAAAGACAATTCCTTCAACCTTGTATCGATACTGTATATATGTAATAAAGTTTTTAACTTGGGGATATTGTATATTAGGATAACCAAGTAATTTTATAAAAGGAAACAGCCAGAAATCGCACGGTGCGAGATCACGACTGTATGGAGGGTGTGGTAGGATATCTATGTCGTTCTTCTGCAAAACGCAGCTTTTACACATGCTTTGTTGCTTTCGAAATGGTGGCCTCTTAGTGGTTTCTTGAGCTGAGGAAACAGCCAGAAATCGCACGGTGCGAGATCACGACTGTATGGAGGGTGTGGTAGGATATCTATGTCGTTCTTCTGCAAAACGTCCACTACACAACCCGCAATATGTGGCCTTGCACTATCGTGGTGCAATAAGAAGCCATTCTTCAGCAATGGACGCTTCCTTTTGACATGCTTGATGATAATCGCTGCTGTGTTGATCATTGTCTCTGTGATGGACGTTGAAGGTCTTCCCTCACGTTCAAGATCTTCCACATTTTGCCTTCCTTCCTTAAAAGTTTTATGCCATCGAAAAACACTTGCCCTCGACATTGCTTCATCGTGGAAAGCTTCGCGTATCATGTTAAAAGTGTCCGATGCCGATTTTTGCACACGCACACAAAATTTAATCGCATAACGCTGTTCCAAGGACGCTTCCATTTCAAAGACTAGTCACGCCTCTTAGGTGCGCCGAAACGAGCTTGCGTTTAGTCACGTGACATTCTGGCACATCAGCCCGTATACGCCATCTATCAACCTCTTTTGTTAATACAGACAGCAACATTTCTTTATTCCACAGAAATTAATATTGTGATGAGTGGTTTCGCGATAGTAAAATTAGTCTTATTACTTATTGAACACCTCACGTATATATATACTGCCTGGAAAGAAGTAAACGGACACCCCCATGGGCAAGGTGCATCGTGCTATGTAACGAGTCCGTGTTTGTAACCGGGAAAAATTGGATCGTGATGCAACTGAGTCCGGTTGAAATGGCTGCTAGAATGGAACTGATGGATTTTGAAAGAGGCGTTGTGATAATATTCTATATTGCAGACTTATCTGTTCGACAAATTGTTGAGAAAATTAGCCATACCAGGACAACAATCAGTGATTTGATTTTTTAACGATACTTGTGACATAATGATTAGAAATGTATACACGTTTACACAAGAATAATGTTTAATTTGCCAAATATTTCGGTCTGAATATTATAGACCATCTTCAGTGGCTACATAGGAATAGTTTTAAAAAACAAAGTGGCCCTCCATACAGTCGTGATCTCGCACCGTGCGATTTCTGGCTGTTTCCTCAGCTCAAGGAACCACTAAGAGGCCGCCATTTCGAAAGCAACAAAGCATGTGTAAAAGCTGCGTTTTGCAGAAGAACGACATAGATAACCTACCACACCCTCCATACAGTCGTGATCTCGCACCGTGCGATTTCTGGCTGTTTCCTCAGCTCAAGAAACCACTAAGAGGCCACCATTTCGAAAGCAACAAAGCATGTGTAAAAGCTGCGTTTTGCAGAAGAACGACATAGATATCCTACCTACCACACCCTCCATACAGTCGTGATCTCGCACCGTGCGATTTCTGGCTGTTTCCTCAGCTTGTCCCATAACGATTCACAAATCGCAAGGAGGCACTTTCGATCGAGTCGTCTTTCGGTATGACAAGTCTCACCAAAATGAACTGGTGTACGTTGCACAGCGCAGAGTCACTTCAATCGACGGGCTGTATTTGACTAACGTTAGAGACGATTATAAAGTTTATCGTGGTGGAGTCGCCATATACAGGAACCTCAACAGCATCACCGATGGTCAACGTATCGTCACCATTGATGTCAGTCGTAAGCTTAGAGTCGAAGAACCATCAGTGGGAGATATATGCCTGGACGATGTAACGATCAACGGTGTATCTGAATTCGGCCTAGGAGTTGTGTACATTCATACGAACGCTTCTTCATCAGTGATAGAATGTTGTATCCATCGATCCCCGCTGCAATACTCGAAAAGCATAAAGAAAATAATCCCCAGTATCGAGCCACACCTGCATACGCCCATCATCACCTTCACCAGTGACTTCGATAATGTGTCACAAAACTGATCACTGCAGGACTTTATGAAATCGCGAGTTTAATCTCATTTACGTCCAGACCACAGTGACCACGCTAGGTAACACTTGTATTGATTTCACTTTCGCCAGAAACTTGGATGTATCTCGTCTACCGTTTGTATCTTACTTCTCTTACCATAGACCTATGATAAATAAAATTATAATCGATTATTAGACTTGTTTTCATTTATTTACACTTTTCCTATTTCCTATTGATCTTATGATCAATAGGAAATAGGAATAGTCAAAAAAATTAAATAATTTCTACATTAGAAAGGTTGACGCTCAATGCCCTCTTAGAGGTCGAGATCCAGAGCTACCAGGTCCGACAATGACTCAATCCACCTCTGAGATACACTTTTATTTTTTAAAACCTGAACCAAACTCCCTTTAATTCATTTGCGAAATGGTTATTAATTGAATGAATAAATTACACCTTACAACAGTCTCCCAATGACACTTAAATTAACCATGATGCATGTTTTGACAAGTTAAATCTATTTTGTGATCCTTTTTCCATGCTCGTGGAAAATTATGAGCCGAACTTGAAACTTGAAATAACAAAACTGCAGAATTCAACACTACTGAAGAGCATTGTTCTTATCTCGATTTGTAAAAGTTCATTGATCCCTAGAAATACAAATTTTTATTTGGGAGCATATATATGTATATTCTGGAACAAACATACCCTCTCGTCATATTAAACAAATCACCACTACCTACAAATCTCTCCGAAGCTAACTGAGGAGATCTAATGTTAAGTGCAACTTCCAGTTTACCTGTGAATATCCGAAAAATTGTTCATTCAAAACAAAAATGCAGATCGCATTAAAGTGCTATTTTCAATCAACACATCTGTTGAACGTTATTTTATTTTTCCCTAAAGATTCGAGTTTTGAAAACTACCGTGTAACAGTTACTTGATCTGGCCTATGGCAGCATTTCAGTTGTGTATCTCCCCGATCTAAACTCTGGTAGTTATGGGGTAATCATGGATGATGGTATCTCTAGCTCGTGAGATCCGTTAGGTTACAGGTCTCTGGAAATATGACGGTCGAACCGTCAGTACTAAGGTCACAGAATGATGTACTGGAGGACAAAGTAATTTTCGTACCTCTTCTAATAAGACACAGTTGCAATTAAGTAGTTTTGGGTGCAATGATGTCATCTGATATCCTGTTCTAATTATATAAGTATAGTATAATTATAGTACTAAGAAATAATAGTAATAAATAATAATTATAGTACTAAGAAATGAAGAGGTATTTTGATATATGTGGGTAGTGGCAAAAATACTCTACCCTAAATATTTTTGTGCTTTGCGGTACGAGTACGTGATATATCTTATATTAGTTCGTAGGAAATGTGTTTTGTTCTTTTATTTTGCAGCGATTGTAATCTGTGAAGGACACACGTATTGCTATAACGTATCTTGGATTGTTTTTACTTATTGCATGTTTTACATATAGCCTTTTTACATGTCTTTTAAACGACTTATTATGATCTGGAATTTTCTTTGTCAATAATTCTACCTATTCCATTTAGATCAGCGCAAAGTCTGTGTGTGAAGTTTCTTGACGACTAAGTTATTAGTATACAGGACACTGATGATTTCATATTCATTTCCTTGATATCCCTTAAAGCAAAGCACACACCTTTTCAAGTGTGTATAATGCTTATTAATTATGGGAAAGGCCACTCACTACCCAGATCGATTTCGACCTCTATTGAGGTATTGTTAGCGTTCGGGATTCCTCTCCAATCTGAGTGGTGTACAAGACAATTCTAACTCTCACTGAGTGACCCTAATTGATCGCTGTTAAAATCACTCACCCTTCCTGACCGAATTAACTACAGAACAGGAAATTCAATGGTGGAAACTCAGTCGCGAGGAACATAAAACGTATATCCACTGAGGGACAGGCAAAACAACCAACCACGCAGCAGAACCGCTTTACTCCCCAAGGAACAAGCAAACTCAAGTTCTGTCTGTGAGTCCTAGATGTTACTGGAGGCTGTGCGCACCAGTTGTAGCGGATACGTCTATGCAAATAATTGGGATTTCCTTGTTTGTCTGTGTTTTTTTCTTCTTTATCTAAGCCTTCATTAGCATCTATTTCACTGTCGTTATCATGATCACTGAGTTCACTAGCAGCATCACTTATATCGCCATCTTCATCATTAGAAACAAATATCAGATTTACCATCACTTCTATTATCCAATTCATCCAAGTAAGCTAAGCATTCTTCTATACTCAATCCTTTTATTCATGACTGCTTATAATTTTCTAAAATAAAACTAATTAGTCAAGGTAACCCGAACTTTCAAAAGTTACTTAACTGCTATACTGTGGTCACACCAACCTCTTATTATAAACAGATTCAGATTCAGTGCACGAAAAGTGTTTTTACTACAAGAGACAGACGAGAACTGGGATTACATGGAAGCAGCGCTGCAAGAAATGCGACCTCTGGTGGTTTGCATAACAAACATGTTGTGTGGAGTCAAAACTGAATCCACGATAGCAGTTCAGGGCTAGTCTCATTCCTTTGGTTTTAATAAGACCAGGATACAAAGCCCGAGAATATAATCTAGATAATGTCAGAAACATTTATAGTTAATTGAGGGAATGAAACTAATCCAAGATGTAACTAAACCAAGAAGGAAAATTCCTTCAACTTTTCTTGATGCTGGATATATACACTGCCTGGAAAGAAGTCAATCAACACCCCCATGGGCATGGTGAATCGTGTTACGTAACGAGTCACGTGTCTGTAACAGGCATACATTGGAATATGATGCAACTGAGTCCGGCTGAAATCGCTGCAAGAACAGGACTGCCGGAGTTTGAAAGAGGCGTTGTGATAGGATGACATATTGCAGACTTATCTGTTCGGCAAATTGTTGAGAAACTAGGCCATCTCAGGACAACAGTCAGTGATACCATACTGGAATGGAGGCTCTTGAAGTCAAGAGCAGGTGCTACTCGAGGTGGATGACCCACCACACTCACGTTAAGTGACCGTAGGGTCACTTAATAGGGCCAATGACAATATGTAAAATTCGCCATTCGTGGACTGGAACACGAATCTGTAGAAAAACATTCAGAATTGAGGCTCACAATATGGTTTCCATGGTAGGACTGAAAAATTCAAACCCCACATGACGCGTACCAATAAGCAACGTCGTGTTCGGTGATGTAAAGCTTGTACAGTGGGATGTGGAAGCTTTAAGAGCAGTATTTGGGACAAACTGCTGGTGGGAATGTAATGGTATGATGCGTTTTTGTTTCTTCTGGTTTGGCTTCGGAGCTTTGTTTGTGGTGCCAGAACATTGAACTCCAAGAGGTATATGAACATTCTGGCAATGCAATGCTTCTTACTTTGTGACGTTTCTGAGGAACTGACCATGATCTCTTTCAGCAAGACAGTGTACCGTGTCCTAAGGCTACTGTTGACAAGAAAAAAATCTTATCAACTTATCAATGAAAGAAATGATAAGAAATCTCACAGGCTTTCCTTTTATTGCATGATCGCTCACAAGAAACGCGATAATGCAAATTAATGCATTTTACTCGGTAAACAGGGCCACAATTTCCCCTGTTGGAGACTTTTGGTACTTTTTTGTTTTCGTTAAATCGAATCCCCATGTTCCACTGTGTACGTCTAGCGAAAATTGATGTGTTTCGTCCAATACATTACTCGCTAGATGGCTCTGAACACATGAGATTATAAAATAACCGCATGTGTTCAGAGCCCTATAAAATATATAATCATCCGGTATATATCTTTTCCCCTGACGAAGCCAACAGCTATAGTTGGCGAAACTAGTTGGTATAACTTAGTTTGAAAATAAACCCGACCTATAAACCCAAATAGAAGTCCATTTTTCCTTTAGAGACGTTTTCCAACACATTTGAATCAAGGTAAGTTTCATTTCGAATGTGCATGAATTATATACAATATTTTTCATATTTATTTATTACTGATTACCGACATATGTACAAGTATGCAACTAGGATAAATAGTAACCTTCATTTTTGTAGAGATTAAATTTATTTTTATTATTAAGAATTTATTAGATTAATACTGGATGATTATTTATAATAATTATAGTTAAAAATTAATAAGGTTAATTAGGTCAAATGGGAAAAATTAATTCAAGCTTTTTTTTTTCAAACTGCATTGCACTTTTTTCCATTTAATCTGGCGATGTTTCTACTAATATCTTCGCCGCTTGTTTCTTGTTTTTAATCGTATCACAGCACGCGCGCGCGCGCACACACACACACACACACACACACACACACACACACACACACACACACACACACACACACACACACACACACACACAGCACAGCTCCCATCAGACTCCACATATTACCTACCGATACTTGTTTGCTAAGGCATTCGCTGTGCTTTCTATTTTCAATGTACGTATTGATCCAACGAGCGTCGAGTTTTCTCTGTCTATGTATAGAATGCACAGTTAAAACAGCTACTATTGTTTTGATTTTATCTAAATTCTCATTAGTAAAATCAGTGAAGTGTTCTGTGAAAGGTATTGTTCATTTATTCTCTTAAAAATGCATATGTTTTAGGGATTCTTTTTTATATATGAAGAAATTTTGCAATACGACATGACGCGCTATGCTTGGTTAACCACTGAAAATATGGTTCTGTACTTGCTTACTTATGAAGTATCTTTTGCCCCATTTTGTATATAAGAGAGGTTAGTGTAGTCTTTTATGCGTGAAGTGTGTGCATTGTTTCGAATATTTTAATACTAATAGAAATATAGGCCTTATGGCTCTAATATCGTCTATGCCTGCATCTTTGTTGGGGATAATTTGATTAAAAAGATGAGTTCTTTCTACCATCTACCATCTGGTTGATCAGATAACAGATCTCCTTTATGAAATTCTAAGTCTCAATTATTATTATAATATATTTGCTTTAATTTCTTTTTGTATGTTATAGTAGTAGCTTTTCTGTTATAGTGTCAGCGTTATGTGATATACAGTTTTCGTTTGTCTGAGAGAAGATAGAATACCAAATGGGTTATTTACTCGCACAAGTAGATTGGATTAATGTCTCCTGGGTTGTGTTCATTATTAATTAAGTCATTATTAAGTGTCTATTATTAATTATTAGTCATTGTTAATTATTAATCATTATTAAATGTCTATTATTAATTTATGAAAGTGTCTGTTTGTCTTTAAAACTGGATTTCGTTGAGCGTCGTTTAATTATTAAGTTTATGTCCTCGTACCTGTTATGTTTTATTTTAGTTTTCATCTTTTTGTAATATGTACAGTGTGTTTGTCATATTGTTTTGTTATGCTTTTAGTGCAATTTTGAATAAGCATAATTTGGTAACTGCTTTGCAGGTTTTTTCGCGATTTTATATATTCACGGCTTCAGTCTAATGATTGGAAAAACTGTGAAGCACAATCCATTTAAACAGCCAGATGAAAACACTTTAAAAAATTTTAAAAGCGAAAGATTAGAAAGGAATTTTGTTAATTTGGTATAAATTCAAACTAATTTGTTCGATATAAACTGAATAAGATTTCTAAGGTCAAATCTTATGCAGTTTATATCTGAATTTTTTATTACATATTTACTGTTTATATAGTAACTTGTTCGAAATAATATTCTACTGTTAGAGGTGTAACCCCCATGGCGTTTAACATCTTGAACTACATCAGTTATAGGGCTAAAAATATCATTTTGAACTGTGGAAGAATTTCCTTGAAATACAGTCGGATCCTTTAAAAATTCTGTATAATTTCCTCGATTAGTTGAATCTTTAGATTCATCATGACCTCTCTTGCTTAGCATAGCATACAGCATCAATTAATCATTTTAAAATGTCTCTATTTTTCTTTACCTGTTCGTTACGACGAACAGGTAAAGAAATTTCAATTTTTCTTTGTTTTCCAAACAACTTAAGATTGAAAGCCCGGACATGTGATTGGGAGCACTCCTGTTTTTGCACTGCTGTTGTTAAATGATTAAGGTCGGAATATCCATGCTTATTGCAAACGTCTTTCCATCTAGAGAAATAATAAACAAGGCCAATAAAAAAAAGTCATCACCGCACTTTACGTCCAGTTAACCATTCTACTATACTGTATTGTGAAATACGCAAGTGTCTCATATACACAGTTTTTGCATCTTTGTGCATGCTCTGTAAATTTGGAAGCGCAGGACGAGGCTTACCTCCTTCGAGGACAGTCATAGGAATAATTATAATTAAATCTAAAAGAAACTTTCAATCTAGTCAGTTTTTAAAGACGTTGCATAAAAAGCCTTTTTCTGTGCCCCTACCCACAAAGGTTTTTACAAATTTATTATGTTTTTGCAAAACATTGTAAACATATGGTACAATTAAATACTGTGGGGGAAATCAAATTCAGATTCGACCTGAATAAAATTTAAATTCAATCCACTTTAGGCCTTCCATAAGCAGTGTGGTGAGGGTTATGATCTCGCATTTAGCTAAAAATTCATTTCCCATCAAATGGTGTTCAAAAACATTCGTGGATTGGTGGAGTGTGGGTTCGTTAAGCACTGAGGCAACCTAGCTGGAAGATGGACCATTTAATATCGTTTCTATTGGAATATAATCAAAAATCAAAACTAGACTAATACTGTATGTACGTTATTGTCACATTTTCGTGTTAATAAATATAACAAAGTAACGAAACGAATAAAACCAGAAAAATAAAATATTCTTTCAGCTCCATAGAGTTTTCATCTGAAAATGTCCACAGAATGGAAAAAGTACTTCGAGGGAGATTCATTCGACTCGGCAGGATATATTAAACTGGCAAATGAGTTATTAGATAAAAAGGTGATGCCGTTTTATCTCAAGAGTATTCACGAAACATTAAGTAGCGGTAAGTATTATTTTATTTATTGTTGTTGTTATGAGTCACTAAAAGTGGAATAGTATTTCTTTTTCCCTTTATAGTTTAACACCGAAAAAAATTAAATGGTCTAAACTTGTGTACACTTGCTGCATTGTTTCTAGAAACATGATGCTAGATTGTCAGAAGATAATACGAGTTAGGGTGTAAAATATGAAAAATATTGGTAGTCGTTTGCTGTGCTTTTGTCTTAAAATCGTGATTAGCAGTGAGCTTGGCTACTGGCGGTGATTCAGAAAATGATGAGATTGGCATATACTGAGAGGTTCAGCAGGACAGAGGACACTAACCGTTTTAGAAGGAAAAAATATGGGAAAAGGATCAAGAGATAAAAATTGAAACACACGGTTTGAAGATATGGATAGGATCACGTGGCTATGAAGAAACAAAAAGGAAAGCCACTACTGCAGCCTCTCACTGAGGAAGCTACATGAAGAACAAGAAAGAAGTTACATGTAAAGTATCGTTGTTATACAGCTTTTATGAATAAATGCAGTTTTAAATTTGATTTTTAAAAACAAAAAATTCTTGGCAACATTTTATGAACGGACAACCATCTGGCCATAAGCTCTTACTTCACTGACCTTTCCTATTGCAGGAAAATTAGTGCAATCGCCAGTGCTCATGGAAAAATGATACCAAAATGAGAATACGAGTGAAAACATCCGCCATCTTGTAACGTTCGAAGACCGAAACGGATTCGCGTCATTTTAAGAGGACTGAAGTTTTATAGATCTAAGAGTTCGGTGATGGACAATTTGTCCGTACACAAAACGAGGTTTGTGCAAAAATGGTTAGACGAAATGCGTGTGTGAAGAACTTAACTGACCAGTGGAATGCATTGTCGTCATCCATCGAACACCTGTGGGAGGAATTAGAAATTTGAATTAGGAATTTGAGCGCCTTCTGGGAATATTAAAGGCTCTTATTGGAGAAAAAGACAGACTCAATAGCTGCATGTTAATGCCTTCCATATTAGAATGAGATTTAAAATGAGATAATACAACTTTCTTTATGTTTGTCTAAAGGATTTATCCATAGCATAATTAAATGTCAAATAGAATTTACTTTGTAACGAAGTGGAAAAAGCTTTCAGCAAGTATTTCTGATTTATAGATTACCGTATCTTGTGGGATGGTAAACCACCATTTAAATTTCTTATATGATTAAAGCGATTCTCTTCGGTTGTACAAATTAACGAGAATTGTGGGTGTAGAGTATCCAGTCAAATTGAACCGTGATTGGCTTGAATACCAAAGCAGCAATTTTGATATTGAGCGATAGTGTTTCTTTTTTATGGATTGGCTCAAATTTCAGAGGGGAATCTCTTACACTGTGAACGAAAAACAAATTAATCAAAACTATAAATTTCGTTAAAATATCTTTCTCCATTAGGACGTTTCACGGGATCGAAATGTTTGGATGTCGGATGTGGGCCTACAATACATTCGTTGGCTACTGCAAGTGCTTACTTCCCTTATCTGGTTGCTAGCGACTTCTCGGACTCCAATCGACGATATGTGGAGTTGTGGATGCAGAAAAAACCGGGAATGTTGGATTACACGCCCTTTCTCAAATATGCTGCTGAAATAGAAGGATATAAGTGAGTTATTATTCAATCTATGTATTATTTATTTAGTTCTTTATTTTTATATTTTATTATTTTCGATATTCCTTATATATCTACTTATTACTTTTGTTGATTAATCATTTTCCTCTCAGGGGTTTTGCACATCAAAGAGTATGAAGAAATTTATTTATTTACGCATATGGCTTTGTGAAACTAACAAGGGAAATGTACAATCACAATCTCCAGAAACAAATGATGAAAATCTTAACATATAAAATTTCTTAACATATAAAATCTTCGTGGTGAAACAGGACCTTGATCTTCTGTTTCCTCCATAACCACCGCCACCACCATACCAACTACAGGTCAATGTCCAGTATGGAAAACTAATCCAAGGCCTCATCCGTCACCTTGTGGATGTCCTGTAGGCCACCACCTTGAAACTGGTACCTTCGGCAGTCGTTCACAATATGAGTAATCGTCTGAGTCACGGGAGAACAATCACACTAAGTGGTCTAACTACTGCACAAATGGTGGCTGTTAGAAGATCCCTGTGCTCTGGGTTGCTCATTGCTTTATTAAATTCTTTAATCGAGGCTTGTCTTCTCCGTATGTTTGGGGGAGCAATGTTAGATAGGACAGGCAGCCATGAGAGAGGAGTGCTTCTCACTGTCCCACTAATTGTGCGCTTGGTAGAGTTTAGCTGGGTGTCTATAATGTTAGTGTGTGTGTGCACTTCTTTCTCAGACAGGGGCAAAATATTCTGCTGCGCAGAGAATGCGTGGACTAGTGCAGAGGACCTTAGGACTTCTGCGCCACAACCCCAGGTTGTTCCAGCAAGCCTTGAAATGATATTGTTTCTCGTTTTAATTTTGTTGGACTGGTTAGTGATGTGCCTTTTATAGGTTAGGCTTCTGTCCAGGTTCACTCCAAGATATTTCGGGTGAGGCTCGTGTTCTAACATTTTTCCACAGAAAGAAAGGTTGAGGTGTAGATTCGCCCTGCATTGTTCAGGTGAAGTACTGTGGACGCAGTGTTTGTTAGATTTCACTTCAAGTACCACTGCTTGAAGTACTTTTCCAGGATCTTCAGTTCTGTATTCAAGGTTGGAATCAAGGTTGATTCTAGGTTGTCAAAGGAGGTAGATTGATATAGGATCGCTAGGTCATCAGCTTGCATATACTTGCTTCAGCTGATATTTGGTAAGTCCTACACGTAGATGTTAAAAAATAAACGGGATAACACAGAGCCCTGAGGGAGACCGTTGTGAAGGAATCTGAGCCTGTCCTTTTTTCCGCCAATATGGACCCGGATCTTTCTGTTGGAGAGAATGAATTCAAAAAGCTGGATTTTTTTTTTTTTTTTTTTTTTTTGCACCTTATAATATTTTCTAGCTTCAGGAGGAGGCCCCCTGATCCAGACAGTGTCATAAGCTGATGTTAGGTCAATGAAAGTGGCTCTAGATTTAAGTTTCTTCTGGAAGCCTGCTTCAATCTATGTTGTCAGGGCCAGGACCTGGTCACAGCAACTTCTTCCTGGCCTGAATCCAGCTTGTTCATTCGGGAGTGCTCTTTCGATGAGTGCTGAAATTCTTTTAAGGAGAATTTTTCAAAGAGCTTAAATGTGGAGCAAAGCAAGGAGATAGATCGTAGATTTTTCACATCATTTGGATCTTTCCCTGATTTGGGCACTGCAATTATTTTGGCTTCGCGCCACAGATTTGGTATTTTACCATTCATTATAATTTCTGAGAAAAGGGCGACAAGTCATGTTTGGCCTTGTTGACCAAGATGTTTTAGAAACTTAGGGAGGATACCATTCACACCTGCAGCCTTGCCATTCTTGGTGAGTTTTAAGGCTACCTGTACCTCTTTCTGAGATACTTCTTCTTCTCGGAAAGGAATTTTTCCGAGAAGAGGAAGCTCGTTCCCGTCTTCAGGATTTGTCTGATGGAAGCTTGTACAGCAATTTTCCTGGTAGAGCCGGGATGTATCTTGGAGGTTTTCAAAAAATGATTAGCCATTTGATCAGGAGTTATCTCTGTTGTTTTGTGTATTGTTGGTTCTGTTACACCTAATTTTCTTAGAAGTGACCAGCTTTTCCGGCTGGATGTGATGCAATCGAGTCATGGATGGTTGAGATCCATCTTTCCTTTCTGTTTTTATCCAGAGTTGCTATGAGCTCCTTAGCAACCGTTAGGTCTTCAGTTTCCTCATATTTGTTAAAAGTTCCTCAGTTTCTCTACTCAGCATGAGATGTAATGTTTTCTGTACTTTTGGCTGCAGTTTTGATTAGTTTAACAAATCTAGGATAGCAATTAGGAGTGGGTGGAATTGCTCTAATGGTTCGTTCGATTTGTTTCTGAAATTCATTCCAGTGGAACGTGCGAAGGTTCCATCTAACGATTGGTATTACGCTGATAACTGGGATTGATGTGACTATCTCTATTAATGTAGGACAATGCTGAATATTATGGAATCTGTTGAGGATGGTTCTGGTTCTTGGTAGAGGATGGTCTTCAGAGTCTTTAGTGACTATGCACAGATCTGGGATGTAGGTTCTGTTCCATTTAGCTGAGTGGAGAATGCCCTCCTGCTTGGCATCGTAAATCAAATAAAGGTGTATGTATCCATCCAGTTAACTAGATTATTATCGTCCAGGTTGTTAGAGGAATAGCCTCACATGGTATGATGAGAGTTGAAGTCAACAACATCGACAGCAGGGTGGCCCGTTTATCTGATCAGGCCAGGATTGCGATGGTGGTTTGTAGACATTGTAGATGATGGTATTTTGAACTTTAATACCTATGGAGTATTCTGTATCAGGTACACATTGGGTTATGTCCTTGAGTCCAGGCCGGATGTAGGTTGCCAGGCCAATTAGGCCTGGGATCTTTAGCCTATTGAGGGCTGTGTCAGGTACATCGGTTTCATGGAGAGCCAAGACGTCAATGGTTTTGTCTTTGGATATTTTGCCGATGACTTCGGCTTTGGATTTAGATAGTTCTTCTATGTATAGGGAACATATCTTGAGAGAGTGTTGTTTAGGTGACTGTAACTTATTTTTAGAAGCTTGCCCTCGATCCCAAACAACCAACGCGTTCCTTGTTATTCCGGGCGACGATCCAGGCGGCATGGAGCTTTTTTTAAGTTTTGTATTCATCATATTTGTTGTAAGTGGTCCAGGGGGCTTGGTACCTTGTTTGAGACATTAGCTTCATGTTGCCTGTGATTAATCTCTGGAGCTTCTTTTGTCTAAAGCACCAACAATGTACCACAAGGTAACACTACTGGCGAGGGGGGGGCCACGGGAAGGCTGTCTCAATCTCTGCCATGAAGAAATAATCCTCCCAAACATTCATAAAATTAATATTTATTCTCATTTCTTTACAACAGTTCTTAATAATCTCGACATCTTTCAACTTCCCGTCATACTTAATTCTTTAATTCGCTATTGTCATACACTGGCTGCACACCGAACACCTTTCCGATGTCTCTCTCTCTCTCTCTCTCTCTCTCTCTCTATCTATCTATCTATCTATCTATCTATCTATCTATTAATCTATCTATCTATCTAGCTATCTATCTGTCTGAAATGAAGAAGAAATTACAGTAACTGAGGAAGCACACAGGCTATATGCACAAGCCTCAGGGGCCAAATTAAATTTTGCAAAAACCACGGGATTGTCGTCAGGCAAATGGAAGTACAGAAATGATTCTCCGATCGAATGTACCTAGTCAAGCGAAGGACAAAGATACTTAGGTGTGCACCTTGGCAACACCAAAATATATAACACACTGAACTGGACACAGCTGCACAACCGTTTTAAACAACTGCTAGGTAAATGGAACAGCGTTCGTTCCATGTCTTCACTTAGAGGAAGAGTACTAATAGTTAACCAGATGGCTGCGAGTGTCTTATGGCATATCTTCAAAGTACTCACACCTCCTGAAGATTTTCTCTACCACATTCAAAAGGAAATCAAACGTTTCCTCTGGAACAAAACTCACTGGACAACATACCTTCAACTCTGCAAGCTACTCAGCAAGGGAGGTCAAGGCCTGATTTCCCTTGAAAACAAGATTCGATCCTTCAGGATAATCCTCCTCCTAAAGACACTGCAATGCAATCCCACTTATGTAACCACCTTCGATTACATCACGAAATCATCCATCAGAGGACTTACACTTTCCACAATCCTCCGAATGGCCAGTCTCCTACACCATCTCCTCCTAAACTACCTCCGTTTTACAAAGATGCTCTACAGGGATGTAAAAACACAGGACTTCATCACAAACTTACAGGATCAACAGAGTCAGTTGTACTTACAGAACCACTATTTTCGAACAGAAACATAACAAGTCTCACAACTGGCCAGCCCTTTCTTTTCCCTACATGGAAATGGGCAGGAATAAGAGTCATAGGGGACCTCCTAACCCAGACCCTAAAGTGGAAAGCATTCACAAGCCTACCAATGAAGAACCCAAAAACTGAAAAGCAATATCAACAGCTGCAAGCCTCCATTATAAAAGCCTATCCAGATATCGCTACACCTCAAGAAATCCGTATTCCTTCTAGAAACTGCTCGGGGCCGATATTTCATCTTGTACAATCTGAAGCCTCACTTCCAATTCTTCCCTCCAACTACAAGAAAATATACCACTTCCTCATGTCAGTGTCTCCATCCTCGGCCTTTTTATGTTCATCCTTAACCCACTCATCTACAAGGCTGCATATGCCACTCAGTTTTCAGTGGGATCTGCCATATAAATCGAAGTGTGCCAAACCAGATTCCGACATACAGTGGAGACTATGGCATAACATCTTGCCAACTCCTAAGATCTACAAATTTCAGCTAAGAGAAACTGATCTGTGTCTATTCTGTGACGTTTCAAGTACCTTGGAACACACATATCTAACCTGTCCCGCAAACAAAGTGATAATCACCTACGCCCTGAATACTGCCTCTAGCACCTGTAACTACGCACACAGCCAAGAAGACTACTGGAATTTAGTCCACACAGAAGAAAACAGACACAGAACATGCAATTTCCTCTTCATCTGCGATGTATATCCTCCGTCGGAAACTAAAAAGCAGGCTTTTATTGGAACTTGAGTACTTCAAAGAAATAAGAACTGTCGCGAAATTCATGGAGGAGTGGAATCCAACTGGTATCCTCTTCTGGATTGACGACGACAATACGCTTCATCTGAAAGATAACTCAGACTGAAACTGAACTGTAAATTTTGAATTCATTTATTTCATTCGCTATTGTATATCCGAAAGGAAAATGTTTCTTTCTCTGTAATATATATACTTATATACTTATAATATGTAAATAGTCCTTGTTACCTATTGTCTAACGTATATTTTAAAAAGTTAAATAAATAAATAAAAATAAAAAATATCTATCAATCTCTCACTCATATTTGTTGCAATACGAGCCTCTGCCTCCACAAGAAGGAGAACAATAATTGTCAACCACATAGCCACCAGTGTCCTTTGGCATGCACTAAAGATTCTTACGCCACCAGTGAAATTCATCAAACAAATAAAGTCAACCATCTATCGATTCATATCGAGGACAAAACTTGACCTTCATTGACACAAGGTTAACAACTTTCCGCACTCGATTTCTCCTTAATGCCCTACAACAGGAAATAGCACACAAATGCAACACTGAATATATTTTCACCTCTGCCACTAGAGGTCTCTCTCTCTCTCTCTCTCTCTCCACAACCTTAAGAATGAAAACAGCGCACGTGCCAGTGCATCTAACAAAATTCTACAAAGATGCCCTTCGAAGATGGAAGAAGTTAAATCTCCAGCACACAGTGAAGACAGCATCCCTTCCTGAAATCCTCAAGGAATCCATCTTCCACAAAACGATGGTAAGAAACTCGACCACTCAGAAAGAGATTTTCTTTCCTCCATGGAGCTGGAGGAAAGAAAATCGCTGAGGATCTTGGGTGACATTCGTTCTCCGAGCCTCACCTGGCGCTTTCCCAAATCGCTCGAAAACCTGGAATACGGGAATCAGGCTGAGCAGATACACACTGTAAAGGCCGCTTTTCAAGCCGCTATGCCTGATAGCATAACGGAAGAGGGGCTTAGCCCTCCAAACTCAGAAGATCCGATGTCTATCTTTCTGATAAAAACTAATAATTCATTGGAAAAACAATACCAACAAAATCTACAGCACTCTAATACAACAGTCGAACCAAAGCACTTTATTGGAAAATCCTGCATCATCCCACCAAACATTATTTCAATGGGTCCTACCGTATCGCACAAGAGCCATCAAACCAGACGCAGATATTCAGTGGGGAATGTGGCACAATGTATTACCCACTCCAACTATATTACGAAAATTTAACTCAGATAAGTGCTTGTTCTGCTACCGATCAGGAACAGCCCAGCATAGAATAGCATAGAACTTGGAATGCCCAGTCAACACCCAATTAATCAGTTTATCTCGGGAAATGGCAGCTCTCACCTGTGGTAGTCTTCATACAGAAGAGGAGTATTTCAATCTTGTCCATGCAGAGTCAGATAATCATTCATTCTACAATTAACTCTTCATCACTGCTAAAGCAGTAATATACAGCTTCTACCTCAGACATACAAGACCAGACAACACAGCCACTTCACAGAGAGAAGCAGCTGACCAACTTCTCTTACAGTCTTCAAAAGAAAGGTGAGAAGTCGGATCCTACACTCAACAAGAGCAACGTAACCTCTCTGCCTGACTGCAGAGAACCAAAAACCGGTTAATCCTGTACATAAGATTGCTAGGTTTACAATAAAAAATATACAAAAATCGATTTCTCACTCTCTCTTTGAATTCACCTTGAAAACATTGTCCTGTCCGGTGTTGTATCTTCAGCATCAGGTTCAACAGGTGACACAGCAGAAACATCAGAAAATCTCAATGAGTCTGTACAATCGCGTATTGCTATGACAGCAAAAACATCGAGTTATGTTGGTTCATTTGACACGAAATTAGTAAAGAAAGGACAATTATCATCGGGACAAACTAGTTTGACCGAAAGGTTCAGTGTTCAACAATTCATCAGTAACCGGAAGAGATGGGAGATTGGTGTCTAAAGTCACATATGAACTACCAGTCTTCAGCACACAAGAATTCTCTCAGCCACTGTCACTTAAGAGGTATCAGTGTACATATTATTATGTATATTATTGAGCGGTATTAGTGTACATGTTATTATATATATAACAATATATAGGTTATACGAAATAATCTGTTGTGTTATTTTTATTATAAACAAAATAGATTTATAGCATGATGCACTTTATATGCATGATACGGCATGGAATGTCATATATATAGATTATATCGCAAAGATTATTTTATAGATCATATTTTATAGATTGGAGAATAAAATATGTTTTATAGAATGTAAGTATTTATTTGGGAAAATTGCATCCAAAATGTAATGGGCCACCACAGTTCAGTATGTAATGAAGATGACCATCGGTTGGAAAGACGTCTGTTCTAATTAAATCTAGAATGCGAATAATCTATTTTAAGAATTTGTTTTATCTAAAGATGCTTCACTTATGTACCTCTCTAAATCCACCAGTCGCATATCTTATTAGAAATATCAAACTGGCCTCATCAAAGAAAATGAGTTTGTCAACAAATGGGGACCGATTTTGTTATGCTTTTGCCGATAACTTTGGTCCCAAATCAATCTTTTTGCCCTAAACTCCACACTTTTATGCATAACATCCTACAAACGGTGCAGCACTCAGATCTTCTTTAACATGTGTGAAGACAACGTTGAAATATTTTGTCTATTGGTTTCAACTCGATCCATATCGAGGTCTGGGTATCGCTTTCATTCCTCTTCAGACAACCAAGTTTTCAGTAACTGTTCACATCACAATACTTTGCTATCTCGTTCAGATAAACATTCTTCGTAGATGATAGAATTTTCTTCGTAGTGCAATTCAACAAACCAAAATCTTCATTGAGAATGGTTCCATTTTCTGACTGGCAAACAGTACAGTATCAGGTGTGACTTGTCTTGCAGCCCTCTGAAATTTCCCAATTTTTTGTATAAAGTGTGAACGAAAACTGCGTAATTATGTTAGGTCTACTCTTTTCTAGTAATTTTGACAGAGAATTGTATAATTGATTCAAATGGTCCAACATTTCTTATTTCTATTTTCCAGAGATTTGAACCAAGGAAAGAAGGATATTGAAACCCGTCTAAGAAGCAATTTGAAGGCAGTTGTATTTTGTGATGTGACTGCTGATCAGATGTTGCCACCAGAGTACACCCAGCAGTACGACCTCGTCCTTTCTTCCCTCTGTCTTGAATCGGCATGTCCAGACTTGGAAACATTTGGTAAAGCTATAAAGAATATTGCTTCTGTTCTTCGTCAAGGAGGTGGCCTCCTTCTGATGGTACTTTTATGGTCCACATGGTGGGAAGTAGGAGACACTAAAATGCCTATTCTAGCTCTAGATCAGGAAAACGTTGAGAAGGCAATTTCCAACGCTGGATTTGGTAATCTTTCGTGGAAGATTAAAGTTGAGCCTGAATACAATGTTTTCAGAGGAGAGGATAGAAAACTATTTTTTGTTGTTGCTGAGAAACTGTAATAACTAACTTTTGTTTCGCAATAAAATTAGTACCTTTATAGACTACAAATTATATTTCATTTGTAGGATGAATAGGATGCAGATAGAAAAGTTGCCGATTAAGCCGGCTGGAGATCCCTGACGATATCATTTACGAAGATCCTAAAAAAGTGTTTATTAGGACTTTACTATAACAAAAAATTCGATGCACTTAGTATGTAATTTAATATTTTTATTGCAAAACATTGCAATACATTTTTCTGTATAACATCAAGCATAAAATATATAAAAAGAATATGAAAATGAAAATTACAATAAAATAATAAACTATTTTAAGAGAAAAAATAAAGGAATATATTTAAGTTGGAGTAAAAATTTAAATCATTTTTTGCTCGAATTTTTGTAGCAAATTCATCAATTATTTTCGAAGTATCAATGTTATTTCATAATTCTTTTTCGATATACGATAGCGCCACATTTGAACCTTTTTCTGACATTGTACTTCTTAGTTTGTTTAACCTTTTTAAGACAGAGAAAGATCTTTCTCCGGATCAGTAGGAAATAGGAATAGTCAAATAAAATTTAAATAATTTCTACGTTTAGAAAGGTTGACACTCAGGGCCCCCCCCGGAGCCTCTTACTCTCCGGAGGTCTATTATTAAAATAGACCTCCGGAGAGTAAGAGGCTCATCGAAAGACAGCATTCATTATTCACTTCAGTTGCCTGTTCTTGAATTCTTTCACACTAACCACTTACCTTGGAGGTAAGTGGTTAGTGTTAACTTTGCACTCACGCAACACTTCATCACGCAAAATCTAACTCTCATCCGCTTCTTGACGGCATTCGTTCCAACTTCCAAGAACACCCCATCATCCTTTCCCCACCGTCCATAAAATAAAAAAATTCAATCTACTGATATCCTCCATGAAACTTTCAACCAAATCACTTCTCTGCTAATTACTAATTGCTACGCTCCACAGCTTCTCAATATATCTCTGCATAATCTCTTCTCCACAATCCTGATATCAATTTGACACTCTGTCCACTGTATTAACATCATCATGGAAACAAGGAGTACAGACCTGAGTATAGCAGTTCAAGCGAAGCCTTAGCAAGGGCTTGTAAAGAGGCAAAATGGTTTCCTTAACTTTACATGTCAAGGTTCGTATCACAATTGCAATTATCGTCTGAGTATATTTAAAATCTTTTTGTATACCTTTGAGCTTCAACTTCTTCACTCTACTGTCATTAACTACAAAATCGTTAGCCTGATCAGTTTCCTATATCATAAAATCTCTAATATATTATGACATTGGATATCTCATCAGAACCAAGTGCATAATTTTACATTTACTAACATTAAACTGGCAGCCATTTTCACACGTCCGCAAGTCAACTTATTCAAATCATTTTGCAAATGACGCATATCATCCGCATTCTTGATTACTATGGATGTTTTTGTATCATCAGCAAATAGCTGTGTTTCATGTCAAATCCTTCGCATTTTCATTAATCTTGAAGGCTGAACACAATGGAAGAAAGACTGATCCTTGTGGTACTCCACTAATTACCTGAAATCTTCCCGTCTCACATCTTCCACATACGACTTTTTGATATCCGTCAATCAGCCATCCTTTTCTCAACGCTTCTATTTCATAATCCAATTAGACTTTTTTTCCTGAACAAACACGTATACCAAGTAATTAAAACTTATAATAGTTCAGTAATAATAATAACTTCTTTAACTTCCGAAGTCCACAATGGAGTTCTGATTTTTCTATCTTTACAGACTCTCTGGCTAAATCAATCAATATTTTCTTCAGGATTTGCGATTCAATCTCCAAGGTTTGGTTCTTAATTTCAAATTCTTTAATTTTATCTTCAGTGATGTTTATGTATTTTAGTCTACAGTTCACCTCTGAAAGATACTCAACTGTGATTTGTTTTAAAACTTTCTTACGTACTCTTCTTTTCAAAATAAAATTCCGTTTTATCCTACTCAAAACTAAATAGTTATCACTTCCTATTTCAAATCCTCTGAGACATTACTTATTTCTTGCATCTTCTTTCTATGTGAATTTGTGCACATTTTTATGTTGGAACATGATACTAGGAATAACTAATCCATTATTATTTGTCTTCTGTATAAAAAAAAGAGTAAGACAAGGCTGTGGCTTTATCCCCAATCTCCGTTTTCAACATTTATATAAACAGAATCCTATAAGAATGGAAAACAACTGTCAAAGATGGAATTAACCAACAAATAATAAACAGCTAAATTAGCATATAAATATAAACTTACAGGGAAAAGAGACTGCGGACGTCCAAGATTAAGGTGGAAAGATCAACTTCATCTGCAGAGCAGAAACAGGAAATAAAAAGCCTATACCTGAATTGCTCAGATGAAGACGAGGACGATTTCTCTGGTGTTTACATCTCCCACAAGGACCAACTTTTTCCCTTTTTCATTGTGTCAGTTGCTTTCTCTAATGCCTTAAAAAATTCCTCCACTTCTTCATTAGTTGAACCTTCTGTGGGACCATAGGCACAAATAAGTCTCATTATCCAATTCTCCATTCTTATATTTGACACCACATCACTGCTTGATACTGTCTGCCATTTAAAAAGATTATCCTCGTATTTAGTGTTGGTTGCTATAGCTACTCCTTTTCTCTGATTGTTATCGCCTGAATACTGAATATAATATTTTGTATTTGTTGCTTAAAGATCTCACCTGTTTTTGTCTTTGTTTCAGTCATCGGTGTGGGTGCTTTTTCGATTCTTCTGTTAGTTCCATTTCTTTTCCATTGATGCTTCTTATTTTGATAGCAGCAATCTCGAACTCCATTGAGATTGAGGTGGGATATGTTCTTGGATTTGTTCTAGTGACTGACTTTTCCCTATTCGCTCTGGTTCCCAAAGGGATCTTGTTTAACACGGTGACGCCCCAGCCGGTATGAAATTCTGCCATGTTCTACCATCATTTTACACTGCGTTAACTTTACATTGGCAACCCACCCCCGATTTACATATTAGGGGTGATAACGAAGTACTACATGATATTAATGCCGTGTACGGCTACTATAAACGGGCACCTATCCTCTGTACGTAATCAGTAAGCATTTGCCAATGATGCGAAATATGGCGAGTAAGCCAATTGTTCATCGTTAATCCAGGACTGGATTAACGATGAACAGATACCCAGCAAAAGGGCTGACATTGGTCAGCCACGTGTGGTTGATCCTCGATTTGAGCTTCGGGTGTCACGACTAGTATCTCAGAAACGACGTGCAACAGCCACACCGCTCACCTATCACTAGAACACCAGCACAGTTCGACCCATTTCCACTTACACCATACGCCGTACATTGCTTCGCCAGGAGTTCCACAACTGGAGACTAACAAGGATACCCGTGATGATGGCCAGGGATCGCAAACCACGCCTCGCATGTGCCAAGCAACATCTGCAATGGGTCCTCGACAAATGGCAGAGGTTGTCTGGAGTGATAAGTCCCATTTGATGCTGCACCACGATAATTGTCTGGTTCGCATTTGGCATAAGTCCTATCTCCTGGTTTCTCAGTTGTGGTTCAACAGTCCAGTGAAGGTGGTGTTATGATCTTGGGAGCTTTTTCCTGGTACGCCCTAATTCCGTTGGTTATCATCTTACAAACACTAAATGGGGAACGCTACAAAGACCTCACTTGGACAATTATGTTTAGGTCTGTACTCCTTGTTTCCATAATGATTTTAATACAGTTGACATTTTGCAATTGAATTAGAAAAAGTTTATTTCAATTTTTAAAAAATAAAACGTGTATTTGCATCATAGTAATCCTATGAATGAAACATGATGTGTAGTTAATGCATTTGCTTAATTTTTGAAAAATAAACGCATTTATTACAATTTCTCTGCAATAAGGAAATATAATATTCTATCATCGCCCATTAAAACATTGTATTCAGGCTCAGCTTTAATCTTCCACGAAAGTTTACCAAATCCGGCGGTGGAAATTGCCTTCTCAACGTTTACCTGATCAAGAGCTAGAGCATGCATTTTGGTGTCTCCAACTGCCCACCATGTGGCACCGAAAACTCCCATCAGAAGGAGGCCACCTCCTTGACGAAGAACAGAAACAATATTCTTTATTGCTTTTCCAAATGTTTCCCAGTCCGGACATGCGGCTTCTAGACAGAGGGAAGAAAGGATGAGGTCGTACTGCTGGGTGTACTCTGGTGGCAACATCTGATCTGCGGTCACATCGCAAAACACAACTGCCTTCAAATTGCTTCTTAGACGGGTTTCAATAACCTTCTTTCCTTGGTCCAAATCTCTGGAAAATGGAAATAAGAAAGAAATAAATGTTTGACCATTTGAATCAATTAAACAACTTCTTTGTCAAAATGACTAAAATAACAGCGGAACTCATATAGTCAGCTTTAAAAAAAACACACTGACCTTCCGGTCAAAGTCGTGAGTCCTGATGACAATAGGTCTTTAGTTATTAATTGCGCGCTAACTGAACCACCAGAGCTTTTTGTTTCTGCTGTAGTGACAATACAAGATTTACAGGCTCTCATTGAGATTTTCCGAAGTATATGCTGTTATATGCTGTGTCACCTGGTTGAATCTGCTGCTGAAGATATGAGAATAAATATTTATTTTATGAATGTTTGGGATCAATATTTTATCGTAATCTTTAACTGTGATCGTTTGCATTTAAGTGGATGATGTGTTTGAGATTTCGAGCATCTATTCATGAAATACATAGCAAATGTACTGGCTAAAATACATTTTGGGATAGCAGAAGATATTGATTATCCAAAAATAGTAATAAGTCAATATATATGGAATATCGTAAATAATAAAAAATAAAAATAACGAACTGAATAAGTAATACGTGGAATGAATATTAACTCACGTATAGCCTTCTAGTTCAGCAGCGTATTTGAGAAGGTGCGTGTAGTCCAACATTCCTGGTTGTTTCCGCATCCACAACTCCACGTGTCGTCGATTGGAGTCGGAAAAGTCGCTTGCAACCAGATAAGGGAAGCAAGCACTTGCAATAGCCAACGAATGTATTGTAGGTCCACATCCGACATCCAAACATTTTGATCCCATGAAGCGTCCTAATGGAGAAAGATATTTTAACGAAATTTAGTTTTAATTAATTACATTTTTGTTCACAGTGTTAGAGATCGTCTCTAAAATTTGAATCAATCCATCAAAAAGAAACACTATTGCTCATTATTGAAAATAATATCAGTAATAAGTGCTTCGATACTCAAGCCAATCTCTTTTTTCTTGTAACTTCCTAAATACGCAAACTTACAGGAGATAATAAGTCTCAGCTCTGGGTTAGTCCCGAGGGAGTGGAAAGAGGGGAAAATAATTCCATTGCACAAATTGTCGGTAATTTGCAACAGAAGTCTTGTTCCAAGACTGCTGTTGCAAATTACCAACAGATCTGCATACCAGGAATCGTTGTCAAGGTTTTGGAGATATTAGTCAAGAGCAAATACAGGAATGGATAGATGAAAATGGGATACTGTATGGAGGACATCATGGTTTTGTAAAGAGTAGGTCATGCCTCAGTAACTTGCTCGCGTTTTATAATACAGTGACGCTGAATTGGATAAGGGAAATGGGTTTACAGCGAAACTGCTGGACTTTGCTAAGGCCTTTGACAGGATACCACATGGAATTCTAATCACTAAACTGCAGCACATGGGGATGGATATAGGGTTGATGAGATGGATAGGAGGGTGGCTGATGGAGAGATATCAGAGAGTGGTTTATTCAGGAATCCAAAAGACAGCCTGTGACTAGTGGTGTGGCAGGGTTCTGTTCTTGGACCACTACTATTTAATTTATTCATTTACGATATAGGAAAGGATCTGAGAGGAACTGTTCATTTGTTTGCTGATGATGCAAAGTTAGGAAGAGCAATAGTGAATGCACATGATGTCAAACTTTTGCAAGATGATTTGGATAGATTGGCAGTCTGGGCTAATGAGAATGGAGTCAGTTTAATGTAGCAAATTGTAAGGTTATGCATTTTGGGGTGAAAACATTAGCAGCAGTATATCACATTAGTGGAACTGTACTCCAGGAGGTTGACGAAGCCAGAGATTTGGGTGTGTTAGTGGATAGGGAGTTGAAGTTTAGGGGTACACATAGCAGAAGTGGCTAAATCAGCTCATCAGATCATTTGGTTACTGAAGAATACTTTGATGAGTAGAGATAAGCAAGTTATTGTTCCTCTTTATCGAGCCTTGATAAGACCCCATCTTGACTACTGTGCCCAGATCTGGGCCTCTGGGTTTCTTCTTGATGGGGAGGAGGTAGAGAGGATCCAGAGGCGAGTGACCAAGTTTTATATGGAATGAACTGGTCTATGGAATGAACCTTACGGGAACAGGTTGAAGATCTGTGGGTTACAGAAACTGGTTGATAGGCGGAAAAGGGATTTTGTAAAAACATTCAAATGACTATTTTTATAGATTAATTAGAGGAAATTTTTCAGAACAGGTCTGGTGATGGGAGAACTAGGGACCATCTATGGAAACTGAGCAAGAGTTTAGTTAGCAAGGGTGCTAGAACTAGGTGTCTTATTTGGAGAGTGGTGAATGAGTGGAATAAGCTGCCAGAGTTTGTTGTGGTTGCCATGACTGCAAATGAGTTCAAAGCAAAGTATGATAGATACTACGAATGATGTTTAGGACCTCCCTCGATGAGTCTAAGGACTCCTTGGAGTTGCTGTAATAATAATAATAATAATAATAATAATAATAATAACATATGAAGGAGAGAGATATCACCTACTGACTCCTATACTCATCGTTGCTTGCGCCATAATTCCAATCAATCTTCAATACTCATTACTTGACTCACTTTGTTTTTCAGATATGACATATGAGATAAATAAAAAAAATTCTAAAAAATTCTTTTTAATAGGATGTTTACTAATTTTCTATAGGGAAAGCTGTGGATGTATTAACTTCCACTCATATGCTAGTTCTTTAAAAATATCTTAAAATAAATAAATAAATATTATAATTTGAGACAAGTTTTAGACAAAGAAGGCGGATGATAAAAATCCAAATAAAATGGAAGGATAATGATATTCCGATATTATAAAAATGTACAAACTACTCTAGTATGTGTCAATCAATTTGTCAGCTGTTTCTGACAGGTGCACTCCAATTTGACTGGACACTCTGCAGCCGCAGTTCTCCTTAATTTGTCCAACCGAATCGAATCTCTCTTATCGTAGGGAAATTCACGAGGTCGGATAGCATCACTCAAGATATGATAATTTCTAAACTAGAAATACTTATTGCATGGATTTTCACTTCGTTACAAAGTAATTATATTTGACAACAAAGTACACTCTTGTTGAATCCTTTTTTGCTTAACGTTGAATCCAACGTCATTTGCTCAAACGTGAGCAAATAGCGTTGTGTGTGTGTGTGTGCAGTACACTATCTGATCAAAAAAATATGCGAATACCTGCTCATTCTAACTCTCATTCTAATATGGAAGCCATTAACATGGCGCTAATAAGTCTTTCCTTTTGCTGCAATATTAGCCTTCAATCTTCCAGTAATGATTTCCAGTATTTTGCTATATTTCTCAGGTAATTCCCATTCTTCTAGCTGTTCGGCCTGGCTCTCAATCGGCGTTCTAAGTTGTTGGATTGCGCCAGGGTTCTTACCGGCTAGTTAAGTTCTTCGATACCCATTTCAAAAACTTTACCGTCACAGACCTCGTTTTGTGTATAGAAAAATTGTCCGTCACCGAAAACGCCTCCACCGGAAATGGCCTTCACCAAACTTTTAGTTCCATAACACTACAGTCTTATCAGAATGGCGCAAATCCGTAAAATTTCGGAAGGCCGACACGTCAGTAGAAACAGTGAGATTATGCAAATATTTCGTGATTCAAGCGCTAATTGTCCTCTGCTGGCAGAATTTTGCGCTTTTTGATATTTTTTTTCCGTACATCAAAAACCCAACGTTCCACAACGTACTTACACCAAGTTTGAATGAATTGCGCTCAATACATTTTTCGCTACAGGGCTCTAAACACTCCCTTTAATTATGCCCACCCTTTACCTTCCACAATCATATTCATCTGGTAGTAGTTTGCGTATAAATAATTTAAGGATTGATTATTCTAGCAAAAAGGAATAAAGATTACCACAAATTAATTCAGGAATGTACCTAACATAATTTAATGAAGTTAATGATTGGCATAAATTGTTTAAGACATATCCATGATTTAAAATAAAATGCGAAAACATTGTAAGGCACACAATGATTGTGTTAAGTAGAACAAATTTCTGCAAATTGTCTTTATACACCTAGGAGATATCGCGTAATAAAAACAATATTAATATCAAACTGGCATAAAGTACAGACGCTATTGATTACTATTAATCTTTCTATCAATAGTTTTCCCCTATAGAAATAGTCAATGCCTTTTATTCCCCAATAGAGAAAACGCATCGGGAATATGTTCACTAGTATTTGATTAGAAGCTAGTGTTCTATCTTCTGTTAGTCTAGCATCATGGTTCTAGAAACAATGCAGCAAATGTATACAAGCCTAGACTGTCTAATTTTTAGTGTTAACTGTACAGGGGAAAAAGAACAATATTCCACTTTTAATGATTTGTAACAAGCATAAATAAAATTATACTTACCGCTTCTTAATGTTTCATGAATATTCTCGAGATAAAACCGAGTCACATTTTTATCTAATAAATCATTTACCACTTCAACATATCCTGCTGAGTCGAATGAATTTCCTTCGAAGTATTTTTGCCATTCTTTAAGGACATCTGTGGACATTTTCAGCTGAAAATTCTGTGGAGCTGAAAGAATATTTTATTTTTCAGCTTTTATTCTTTTCATTAATTTGTTATATTTATTAACACGAAAATGATAATAACGTATACATCCAGTATTAGGCTAGTTTATGTTTATGGTTATATTCCAATACAAATGATGTTAAATGTCCATCTTCCAGCTCGGTTAAGTGAGTGATTAGTTAACTGATTCTCTAACAGTCAAGAGTTTCAATTCCAATCTCCGAATGTATTTGAATACCTTATTGGTGGGAGATGAATCTTGATAATAAATACGAGACCATCACCACCATCTCCCTGCTTATGGGAGACCTGTAGTGGTTTGAAAAATATCAGTGCTATTATGTGAATTGTATCCCCCACTTTACTTAATTGTAAATATATTTCGAATATTTAGTATAAGTATTTAGTATATACTAAAACCTCTTAAAGTTTCTGCCTAGTCTCTGAATCGAACCAACCAGTTTAAAACAGCTGTCAGGCCAGTGAAACCTTATCAAATTGGACTAATAGAAAGCGAATATAGAGTTGCTTGGGAGCGCCTATGTCTTCTAAGTAGTCCTCACTAAGACAACTCGTAAATGCGGGAGAGTGTACTCCCGTAAGTTCTCTGGTCAACTTACCTTACGAAACTTTCATAGTTTTTACATTTGGCTTTGAAATAATGCTGGATCTAATTTGTAAAATCATTTTTTGGTAGGGGTCATATGAAGAAAGATATTTATGCGACGTCTTCAAAAACTGACACACTTGAAAGTTTCTTTAAGTTAATATTTAATTAAAAATATCCCTAAATTGAAGTCAAATGGGAACATACTGTATTGTTTTGCTAGATTGAATATGAAGCTGTTATCTATGATTTCGATGCAATCTCTCAAGATGTTTTTGGGGGCTTTTGGGCCATCTCAGCTCCTTTTTCGTTCAGTAAATAATGTCGTTTCGACAAATTTCGTTCGAAGGGATTCTTGATATGCACAGCAAATTGAATTGTCTTTAATAGCGTAAGGATATCATAACATAATAACATAGAAAGTAGAAAGGCAAACATAACTAGTGGATTCGCTTGTCTTTTAAGTTACATTAGTGCCTTCTAAATGGTCCAGCAAGAACCAATATACCAGTTCCCCTTTTCTCAGACAAACGAATCGGAAGCTTTATAAAAAAAAAAAAAAGTAGTCTGTGTGTGTGTGTATGTGTGTGTAATCTAATTAATTTTTTACTATAATTATTATAAACAGTCACCCAGTATTAATGTAATAAATTCTTAATAATAAAAAAATAAACTTAATCCCTTAAGTGCCGATCTTTCTAAGACTGACGTTTAATATTTATCTCAGTTGTATTCTTGCACCTACTTGAAGAATCGGTAATAAATGAAGACGAGAATTATTATTCTTTATTATACATAATTCAAGCACATTCAAAATAAAACGTACCTTGATTCAGATGTGTTCACAAACGTCTCTAAAGTCTTTGAAGGCCACACCACAAATGACATCTCGAAATGTAAGTCTTTAGCTATAACAGACAACACGTGGTTACATTATCAAGGTCAGTGTCGGTGCCAGGTTATTTTGCGCCCTAGGCGAAGTTTACACGTGCGCCCCTTATTTCACAAGTTGGATATTTTTTTTAAATGAAATTTTAAATATAAAAAATAAAAATTATTTTGGCATGCTTTATTAATAATATACAAAGTAATATACAATAAGTATAATATATGAAAATCAAATTTTAATTTTTCTTGCCTTGAAACTGCTAATGAAACACGTCACACGTTCTCTAATTAAATTTTAAATAGTTGAAAGTTCAAATCATTTAGGTAAGGAACAAAAAAGAACCAAGAGTTATATGCTAAAATAGTGTGAGGGATAAGGGAAAAGAATCGATACCTAAATCATATATCACTATTTAATTTTGACATTTTAGTAAAATATGAATAAAGCATAGCTTGAAGTTTTGCACCCCTTCATGGCATGCGCCCTAGGCGGTTGCCTAGTTTGTCTACTTGGTAGCGCCGGGCCTGCTCAAGGTTAATTGCATTTAATGTAGGATTATGTAAGGCCACTTAAAACTCTGAGCGAAAAAAAAATATATTATCTTCTTCTTCTTCTTCTTCTTCCTAACATGGAATATAGGCCATGTGGCCTGTTCCGGTCTCATGCCATCTCTTTCTTGGTCTTCCGATTCTTCTTATTCCACTTATTTTGTATCTGTATAATATTTTTGGTAGTCTGCTGTTGTCCATTCGATTTAAATGTTCTAGCCATTTTTGTTTATACTGTCTTATGTAGTAATTAATTGGTTTGATTTTTAGGGATTGTAAGATTTCTTCATTTGTTTTGTGGTCCCCCTTGGTATATCCAGCTGTTTTTCTGAGGAACTTCATTTCTGCTGTTTGAATTCGTTTTTCATCTTTCCTTTTCATCGTCCATGTTTCGCTTCCGTATAGTAGAGTTGGTTTTGACAAGACATTACATAGTCTGATTCTAGTGTGTTTTTGTACCAGGGATGACTTAAATATACTGTTTATTATGCCATTTACTTTGACAAAGTTTGATATTTTAGTGTCTATGTCTTTTTCTTCTTCGTATGATAGATCACATCCCAAGTATCTGAAAGTGTTTACTTGTTCTAGTATTTTATTATCAATCACTATTTTACTTCTTATTGGGTTTTCTCCTTTGAATGCCATTATTTTTGTTTTTTCTTTGGATATTGTCATATCATATTGCTTTGAGATATCATTTAATGATTTTAATGATCTTTGTAAGTCATCTTCTGATGTAGCTAATACTATTAGATCATCTGCAAATAGTAGTGTATCTATCTTCATTTGCGGGGTCATTTGTATACCAAATGGGTTATGCTGTTTCCAGATTGTTAATATTTCATTTATATATATTGAAAAGCAGAGGTGAGAGGGTACATCCTTGTCGTACTCCTCTTGATATATCTTTCCATTCTGAGGTGTGTTCTAATTTAACTGCTATTTTATTTCCTGTATATATTTCTTGAATAGATTGTAAAAGTTGGTTTGGTATGTTTAAATTGGTTAATATTTTAAACAATTTTTGTCGACTAATTTTGTCAAAAGCTTTTTCATAATCAATAAACGCCACATGTGTTTCTTTTTGAAATTCTCTTCTCTTTTCTGTTAATAATTTTAAAGTAAAAATTGGATCTATGCAGGATCGGCCTTTTCGGAAGCCATTTTGTTCTTCTAGTAATTTGTTTTCTACAATGCTGCTTAGTTTCTCTTTTAATATTCCTGCATATATTTTATATCCTGTATTCAGCAGGCTAATTCCCCTATAATTATTGCAATTGTCTTTATTTCCTTTTTTATAGATTGGGATGACTTTTTTCCAAGAGTTAGGGGTTTTTCCGGACATCCAAACCATATTAAAAAATTTCAAAAGTCTTTCATTAAATTTTTCACCTGCATTTTTGTAGAGTTCTATATTTATATTGTCTTCTCCTGGCGTTTTCCTATTTTTCATCTTCTTTATTATATTTTTCAGTTCTAACATTGTGATATTTTCTATTAGGTCATTCTTTGTCTTATAAAATTTTAATTCATTGTTCTCATCTGTCCAGAGATTTTGGAAATAGGTCACCCATTTTTCTAAATCTATTGTTTGGATTTTTATCTTTTCTTTTATTTCTTTATTCATGTATTTTATTACTTTATAGGTTTTGGGTTGTGGCTTAAATAAATCCTTTTCTAGTTCTGTTACGAAATTGTTCCATCTTTCTCTATGTTTTTTCCTTACTTCTCGTTTTGCAATTGCACTATTTCTTTTATACTCTATTTCTGCTTCTATTGTTTTGGAATTTAGCCATTTCTGGTAACTGTCCTTTTTGGTTTTTATTATATTTTCTATTTCTTTGTTCCAGTCTCGTAGTCCACTTTTTCTAATCCATTTGTGCTTTATTCCTAAGGTTTCTGTTGCTGCTTTTGTGAGAATTTGTTTCAAATTTTCCCATTCATCTTCTATGTCCCTTGATTCATGTGTGGTTTCTGTTTTTAAGTTTGTGGATTTTTGATATTGTAGTCTAACTTGAGGATCCTGTAATGAAGAAATTTTGTAGCTTGGCTGGTAAGAATTTTCAATTCTATGTGTTTCTAGCCACTTTGGTTTAAAACGAATTTTTGCTGATACCATATAATGATCAGAGTTTAATTCAAAGCCTCGATATGCTCTTACGTCTAAAATTAACTCCGCTAATTTAAAATTTGTGATAACGTAGTCGATTACTGATTTATATCCTCTGGCTGACCAAGTATATTTATTATACCTATATATTATACCTATACAATATTTGATAGTCAATTACCCACTCTTTTTAAGTTGGAGGTACTTAAAACACATACCGGCACACATTTTATCTATTCATTTCGACAAATTATGATTATTAAAAGTAAAGAACATATAGAATCATACGCAATATATTGTTCATAATGTTAAAGTAAAACAAATGGGGCATCATTTTTGGTCAAATAGAGTACCACACCCATACACCCACCCACACACACACACACACACACACACAGATTGATTGGAAAGAACTCACCAGACACCATAGCGTGAGAATCAAACAATCATGGCTCTTACCTTAATAAGATATAGGACCTATAGCAAAATATAGCAAAATATAGCAAAATAAGCAATATATAAGCTATAGCAAAATAAGCAAAATATAAAATATATAAATATAGCAAAATATATAAAATATATAAAATATAGCAAAATAAGCAATATATAAGCTATAGCAAGATATAGCAAAATAAAACGTACCTTGATTCAGATGTGTTCACAAACGTCTCTAAAGACTTTGAAGGCCACACCACAAATGACATCTCGAAATGTAAGTCTTTAGCTATAACAGACAACACGTGGTTACATTATCAAGGTCAGTGTCGGTGCCAGGTTATTTTGCGCCCCTTATTTCACAAGTTGGTTATTTTTTTAAATGAAATTTTAAATATAAAAAATAAAAATTATTTTGGCATGCTTTATTAATAATACACAAAGTAATATACAATATGTATAATATATGAAAATCAAATTTTAATTTTTCTTGCCTTGAAACTGATAATGAAACACGTCACACGTTCTCTAATTAAATTTTAAATACTTGAAAGTTCAAATCATTTAGGTAAGGAACAAAAAAGAACCAAGAGTGATATACTAAAATAGTGTGAGGGATAAGGGAAAAGAATCGATACCTAAATCATATATCACTATTTAATTTTGACATTTTAGTAAAATATGAATAAAGCATAGCTTGAAGTTTTGCACCCCTTCATGGCATGTGCCCTAGGCGGTTGCCAAGTTTGTCTACTTGGTAGCGCCGGGCCTGCTCAAGGTTAATTGCATTTAATGTAGGATTATGTAAGGCCACTTAAAACTCTGAGCGAAAAAAAAATATATTATACCTATACAATATTTGATAGTCAATTACCCATTCTTTTTAAATTGGAGGTACTTGAAACACATACCGGCACACATTTTATCTATTCATTTCGAGAAATTATGATTGTTAAAAGTAAAGAACATATAGAATCATACGCAATCTATTGTTCATAATGTTAAAGTAAAACAAATGGGGCATCATTTTTGGTCAGATAGAGTACCACACCCATACACCCACCCACCCCCACACACACACCACTCAGACTGATTGGAAAGAACTCACCAGACACCATAGCGTGAGAATCAAACAATCATGGCTCTTACCTTAATAAGATATAGGACCTAATCCTAAGAGCATACCTTCCACTAGCATACAATAGATAGCAATTGGGATTTTTCCCAATTCTTGCTGTAAGCATGTAACGAGCTCTTGAACTGTTTTGGAGAGGACTCCCATTGACCTCACCCGAAGCTCCAATTCATCCTGCAGATGTTTAATACAGTGGTGATCAAGGCTCTGTGGAAGCCGATCAAGTATTCTGTCGTTAATGTCGACAAACCCCTCAATTCCAGCAACCTTATAGCACGGTGCATTGTCTTGCTAAAAGTGACCAAGGACAGTTTTATTTTGAATGTGCATGAATTATGTATAACAAAAGAAACACCACAATGAGGTCCAAGGTCGAACCAGGAAACACAGGCCCATACCATCACACCCCACGTCCAAATTTCATAATTTGGGTAATACATTCTGGTAAAATACTTTCACCGGGCATCCGCCACGGCCATACGACCATTCGCTCGGCAGAGGGTGTAGGTTGGTCTCTTCATAATACCGCTTTTAAGCTTCCACTTCTGTTGTACCCGCTCTTTGCACCACAGAAGATGATGCTGCTTGTTGGTTCGGGTAATGTGGGATTTATATTTTTTGGTCCTCCCATGGAAACCCATTTTGTGAACCTCGGTTTTGGTCTAGATTCCTGTTGCAATCGACGAAGCGATTTTTACAGATTCTTCTTAGTTCCCTATGGTCACGTTCGGCGAGTGTAGTGGGTCGTCCATTAGAGGCACCACTAGCAGTTGATCCTTGCGCTTTCATCTCAGTATGACATCACTGATTGTTGACCTGGGGAGACCCAATTTGCCAACAAGTTACCGAACTGACAAAACTGCAACATGTGTCTTTTGACAACGCCTCTTTCAAACTCCATCAGTTCCCATGTCGTAGCCATTTCACCAGGACACCATTGCACTGACTTAGGAGCATTATATTCCTCCTATTTTACACCGGTTACGAACACGTGACATAGCACTATACACCTTGTACGTTGATTACTTTCCAAGTATGTATGTATACAACATTAAACCAAGATTGCCCAGATGGGAGGATCGACCGCACTGTCATCATTGCTAAAACGTATTAATAAGAAACCCAGTTACTTGACATTAATAAGTTATTTCAGCTTGAACACGTAAGTAGGATTTGAGCTCAGATATTTTTGATAATGCTGTTTGGTTCTCAGGATGATTTCTTGAATGCAAATCAAACACAGATGAATACATTCACGCATGGAAATGAGGTGGATTTAAGTTAAAGAAAACTGGTTTTGAACTTGACGGAGGGAAAGTACATTTTGAATGTAGCGGTGTTGCTATCAGACCCATAATTATTCAAAGAACTCCCGGTTGTTTTTAATCAGTCCCTATCTACTTTTCAATCTTTTCGTGAGCCTTTCCTCTTCCAAAACATAACCCTGAGACTTTTTGGACTACACGACGACTCATTTGACTACTTGGAAGATTTTAGTTCTTTTCATTTCTCAGCGTTCTCGCTTTTCAAGGATTGTCCTTGGGATGACGTGTCTTTTTACGGAATGACAATGTCTCTACTTCCACATGATCCTCCCTAATTCCCTTTGGGTTGAAGAAAAAGAATACAAATCTTCACTTCCTATAAATATTTCTCACGTTATGTAGATTATATTCTCGAGATTTGTATACTGGTTTTATTGAGACCTAGAGAAAAAGACTACAATATTGTAGCGAGAAATTCTGTCCACTCTGTTACAGAGGACAGTCAGTTTTGGGTTTATTTCAAGCAAAGGGTTCACGTCTCAATGTGCATCCTTAAGTTAGCAAAATACTACGATTATGAGGACAGAACTCTTGGCATGATCGGCATCATCATCATTGGCTTAACAACCCTTTGAGAGTTCTAGCATTCCTCAGAAGAATCTGTCACTCTTTTCCATTTTTTGCCTTACTCATCCAATTACATTCCCCAATAGTTTGGGCATCTGCTGTAACATTATCCTCCCATCTAGTTCATGGTCTTCCTCTAGATCTATTACCTCCCTGGGTTAGAGAGAGAGAGAGAGAGAGAGAGAGAGAGAGAGAGAGAATGACTTTTTTTACTGGTCTTAGGTCTTCCAATCTTATTAAATGTCCAGTCCATTGCAGGCGACCAATTTTATGAATGTAATAATATCTAATTCCCTAAACAAGTCATACAGTTCATTATTATACCTTGTTCCTCTTAGTATTATACAGATCGTTATTTTCCTCCAAAGGAAGCTCGAACTAAATTTGAGTTACATAAGTCTGTTAAAATTTAATGTAAGGAAAAAGTTTAGAAATTTGGAAGAGAACCAATCAGGTCGAAACAGCTGTCAAGTCAGTGAAACCTTATCAAAATGGACTAATAAAAGGCGAATATATAGACCCTTGGGTGGCGCCTATGTCTTCTATTAGTCTTCGCTAAGGCAACTCGTGAATACCAGTGAGTGTATTCCCGTAAGCTTGCTGGTCCAATTATTTTACGAAACTTTCATATTTTCTATATTCGGCTTTGAAATCATGCTGGATCTATATCCACTTTACTTATATAATTAACTCCTTATAATAATTACTTATTTGCATAGCGAATTTTGGTTTAGCAATTTTTTTTTATGTATTATTTTCGGTGATTTTTTCCCACACCAGTATCAGGACATAACAGCAGAAGGACATCGAGTTCAGCAATGGCTTTCTGTGCAACTGTATGCGGATGCCATAAAGTACAGTATTTATCGCCTTTATCAGGGAATTACGAGTATATTTCGTAAAAGGAATTTTATTCATTTCACTGCGACAATTAAATGTTAGTTTTCCTCTTTGTAAATTTTATAAAGAGGAGGAAATTAACTATTTGTCCCAACTCTACACGTTCCATTTTAAGTACATGTTTAAAATGAAATTTTAAGATGATGTGCTTTTTTGTTTCGTAAGACGAAATATTTGTGAAATAAATATTAAAGTGTGAATGTTTAATTAATATCCATGGACTAATGAGTTTCCAGTAGTGAAACACCGTCGATATAATATCCATGAAATCCTTTCAGTCCAAAAGGCATAATTTTGAATAATGTCAGCTTATTCAAGTCATTCTGAAGAAATTCTATATGAGTTTTATTTAATATTGTCCTCCATAACATAGCATCATCAGAAAACAGCTGAATATCACTAATTAAACTCCCTCCAATATTTTTATCATAAAGATTATACATCAGTTTACCAAGAAACCAAGTCATCTCCTAAATCTTTGATTGTACTCCACCATGCACAGTTCTATGATGTTGGCGTGACAATCATGCTCCTATCCATCTCTGTTCAGTTAACTTAATATTATCATGTGATATTCTATCAAAGGTTTAGCAAAATTCAAGAATTAAATAGTATCATCTTTGCCTTTATCCATTACTACCATTACTCTACTTTAAAAACAGTAAATTGCTAAGGCAAGACCTCCCTCTCATGAATAGTGAGAGGTCTATAATTTTCAACCTGTGTTTTGAATTCACCTGTAGGTATTGATATTAGTTTAACTTCCTTCTACACTACTGGGATTCTTCCGGAGATGAGACCTAAAGTAAACACCATAGTCAAAGGTAAAGCCATTTCCCTTTGACCTTCACGCAACACATTTGAAGTTACCCCCTTTAATTGCAAGGAAAAATTCCCATTGAGATTTTGAAATATTGCACCTCCACTTTTTCCACCTCAAAGCTTATATCTATACCTGTCCCATAATGTACTGCTTTACCTACATCACGATGATAAATCTTGGAAAAATGATCACTCATTGTTTGAACATTTTTCTGGATCTGTTACCATCATACTAGCAGAATTCAATCGCAAATACAATAATAATGGCTGTTCATATATTTGTCTCAGCATACAGAGACATCTCTTGAGCATATTAGAAACTAAAGCAAATATGAATGTCGAATTATTAAACTTGTTAGCCAAATTTCTTAATGATGTTAAAAATATCATTAAATTTACAGGTCGTAAACACTTATTAAAGTTGTTTATTTAAATTTTAAAATATCTTCTAATTTTTATCACTATTTAAATAATAAAGAAATCTGTCACAAATGAGAAAAAAAAATTGCAACACGGTGAAGTTTTGAACCCCAACGAAATTTAAATCAATTACTAATCAGTTACATAAAGTTCTTCCACTGTCTTCTTTAAAATATTCCTTTATTATTTTTTTTTCTCCCTCCCGCTTTTCATGGACATTGCGCACATCGGAGATATAAATTGCTGGAACGAAAATTAAAAAATATGACTGCGCCCGTGGTTTCTGCTTAGTAAACCTTATTGAGAAGTAACCACTAGGCTAAGCCTACTACAAATAACGCTTGCTTTATTTCTTACATATAGTTAACAATGCATTTAAGTAATATTTCAGTTTCAATGTTTCGAAAGGAAATTTTCATTTTATTATTCATCTAGAAATTAAAATAAATAAATGCAACATGTTATACAGACTATACAGTGTTATGATAATTCATTTTAACAGTTTTTATAGTGTATTAGATAATAAGGACATCCTAAGTTAACTTTTTTTGTTTTACAGACTAGGTTTTAAAAAGATTTTGATTTTTTAGATGCAAATAATACTTGAGGGTACTTAGGGGTAGTGATTGCGTAATATTAGGAAGTCCATGATTAAAAGGAAAGGAAAATGAACTTAAAGGAAAATGAACTTAAAGATAAATATAAGATTTTAAATAAAAAAGTTAATAGAAGTGCTATGGTGTGAAGAACTGGTATTGTGGACATTTTATCTGGGAGATAAAAAAAAGCTATTAAAGAAATGAAAAATAGAAAGCGACAGGACGTGATGGTATAAAGTAGAGGGTTTATAATCTGACACAACAATAATAGCAAAAATACCAAAGAAAGGAGATTTGGGGCTTAAACCTACCATGTGCCATTAGCAAATTTGCTGCAAAATTACTGTTTGAAGAATCTTTAATATTTTTGATGAGTACATGAAAAGAGATAAGGACCACATTAACACCTTAAGAATAATAAGCGAACAGTCAGGTGAATTTAACTATCCTTTATATTTGCTGTTTATGGATTATGAAAAAGCCATCGATTCCATTGCTATAGATTGTGTGTGGAAAGCACCTCATACCAAAAGAATACCACAGAAGACAACGAACCTCATACAGGAAGGAAATAACAAATTCCAATACCAGGTGTTGCATTATGGATATCTGTATCTGGATTGCGACAAGAATGTCTGCTATCTCCCTTATTATTTATACTGGTGCTAGATCAAGTTCTAGAAGAAACAGCAATGGAACATGGCAAAGGAATGTCATGGAAAATAAATAAAACTTTGGGTGATGTATGCCTAATTGTCCACAGACATGCAGATATCTAAAGCAAATTAACCACATTACAAGAAGAATTACTGAAAGTCTGTTTGAAAATAAATAAAAACAAAATGAAAGAAATGAGAATCAAGGCACCAAGTACGAGAACAACTCAAAATGAAAAAATGGAAACTGTTCCATGTTTTACATATCTCAGCAGTATTTTATCTGCAGATGGAGGAGCAACTAGACGTGTTGATATAAGGATTCAAAAGGCAAGAAGTGTAAATGCTAAACTTAGTAGAGTATGGAAAATGAAAACTATTCACACATACAAAATTAAAAATATTTAATAAATTCATTAAATCAGTTCTTTTATATGGATACGAAAAGTGACTGATTTCAAAGGAAATACAAAGAAAATTACAAACATTCATAAACCGATGTCTGCGGAGCATACTTCGAATTTGGTGACCACAAATGATTACTAACGAAGACCTCTGGATAAGAACAAATCAGCAAAAACTCAGCCTTGAAATCAGAAAACGAAATTTAGATGGACTGGACATACACAAATAGAGCTACGAACATCATCTCAGAAGAACTCTATGATGAAATTACTTATATATTAGAGACATTAATAGAAAATGGCTATCCAAAGACTCTAATCAACAAGATGCTTCATAGAAACCCCCAACAACAACAACAACAACAACAACCTACCATCATTCAATACAGTTCATCCTTAGTTATTCCTTATACAAGTACAGTGTCAGAGAAGATCACAAAACTTTTTAAACCTTTCAACATCAGAGTTGCGTTCAAACCGGTCAAGATTGTCCGTCATGTTTTAAGATCGCGAAAAGCCATTAATCCTTTTTTTCAAATGGGATGTTGTACACGCTTGAGTGTAAAACATCCCATCTGCTTGTGGTCTAAATTATATAGGACAGACGTCCGGAAGCCTCGAAATCCGAAAAAAAGAAATATAAGAGATGTTAATAACAACAGAACAGACAACTCAGGTCTAGCTCATCATTTCGCGATTACAAAGCATACCATTGATTGGGATAGCAGTCCATGCCTTACCTAGAAGATTTCCGTTGTAGAAATTTCAAAGAAGCCGTTTTAGTCCTTTGTTCTGGAGAAAATCTTAACAGAAACCAAGGAATGATAATAGCTGACTTATGGAAAACCTTAATAAGATCACTCAGTCTGCCAGAAGTTAATTTCGCTCAAACCTACAGAACGTGCTCTCATAACAGTGACTAACACAACACGCTCCATGCGTGTAATGCTACGCGTTCTGTTTGAATGTTTAATTTATAGGATAGTGTTACTCCATTTTCTCTGTATTAGCCAATTTGAGTTTTTTCTCTTACCGTTATAAGCCCTTAAAAAGTCGAACAGCTCCGTCGGCGAAATTTGTTGGTATTAGATGTTTATAAATCATGGTCAATTAAGAATCGATATATATTTTAATTTAACATCTCTATTTTTTATTTACACAGACTAGGAAAAATAAAATAAAATGATTGCATCACAACAAACACGCTGAGATTTAATTTATTTGATTTAATTCATTTCATTTCATTTTTAATGAATTTCAGTTTATTCAAACGTATAATACTTCGTACAATTTTCTTTGAAAGAAATATTATTTGCAGTCATTAATTAATGTTTTCATCATATGCATTTTTCTGACATACAGAATAGTTGTCTCCAATGCAAAGATAACTCAGTGTAAAATGATGGTAGGACATGGCAGAATTTCATGCCCGCTGACGCGTCACCCTGATAAACAAGACCCTCTGTTTTTGCTGCCGTCAGAGAACCATCTACTAGAACAAATCCAAGAACATATCCATGTAAGTGTAACGGGAAGACTTTGCTGAGAATATAGCAATAAAATGACAAAGATAATGAAATTAGACAGAAACATGGAAAATATCAACTATAATTTAGAAATGCCGGAATTAGTAAAACTAGTATGGTAGGGTCCGCGCTGTTAGCTGAGGGGCTGCGAGCTTCGCAACCATATGCCTGGGGAAGGAGTGTCCTGGGTTCGATTCTCATCGACGACATGAGGTGCTTACGGATCTTCTTCATCCATAGCCAGGTTAGCCGGTCTTGAGCGTGGACAGCAGGGTTTTTTTCCTCAGTTTATCCTGGGGTTTTTCCTCCCGCAAAGCAGGCAAACTGGACCCGTGAACACACGCTTTGACAGACATGGAATGCTACCGGAAATAAAGAATAACCAACCTATTCCGTGGGATTATCAGTTAAGGAAGCTTATGCGGTAAAAAAATGTAGGACTACGGGAAAGCGTAACTATGATGATGATGATGATGAGTATGGTAGGACGTCAGCTGAATAAATGTACGTGTATGTGGAATAAGAAAAAATTCGTCATCACACTAAATTAGCTGTACGCAAACTCGTGTATACAATTTGTATACAGTTAAGTAGTTATAACCCATCGAGACACTTTTCAAAGCAATTTTAACGTATGAGTCGAAGAGCTGGGTTGGAAATGTAATACTTGATCAAAGACTGGAGACCGCAGATATGCGAGTTCTGAGAAAGATTAGTAGAGTGAACAAACGGGCATCAATGGCATTATCACACTAAAATGAAGGTATTTGGAAAGAACTTGACATTGTTAGCATCCAGGAATGTATTAGCAGAGCTAATCTCAGGTGGTATGGTCACTTAAACAGAATGGGAGAGGAAAGATTAGCGAAACAGGTGTTTGATGCCAAAATGGCAAGAAAGATACCAAGAGGAAACCAAGATATAGGTGGATTGACATGCTACAAAGTGCATTAAAAGATAGAAATATACGATCTCATAATATTGTAATCTTGACAGATAACAGATTAATTTCGAAAAAATTGTTGATCGTAATGGTGTAACTTTTTCAAGTAGTACTATCATGATTATCCTGCACGCTCATGAGAGCAACATCAAGAAATTGATGATGATGATTACTGAACTACTACAATTTCAATTACTTGGGATACGTTCGTTCAGGAAAAAAAGTCTGACTGATTATAAAATACGAGATGAAGCATTGATAAGAGGAAGGCTGAGTGACAGACATTAAAAAAGTGGAACAGGTGTTTGATGCCAAAATCAAACATTGTCATTAACGTATATTGTCATATACGTTAATGACAATGCGATGGATTTGACATGAAACACAGCTATTTTCTGATGCTGCAAAGATAGTCAGGGTAATCAAAAATGCAGCTGATATGCAACAGTTGCAGAATGATTTGAATAAGTTGACTTGCGGACATGTAAAAATGGCTGCCAGTTTTAATGTTAGTAAATGTAAAGTTATATTTTGTTAAGTTATATTAAGTTATATTTAAGTTACATATTGCATATGTAAAATGCTTCATTTTACATGTGCAATATTTTATAAATAACTCCTCCAATTTTAGGGAGTGAATGTAGACATATGGCTATGCTGCTTGGAAGAATTGGGGTTGAAGGCAGGCGTGTATATTTACACCTTATTGAATAAATAGGATGTAAATACACAAGCCTTCCTTCAAACCCCCAATTCTTCCAAACAGCATAGCCATATGTCTACATATGCAACATCATCATCCATAGACTGTTTGTTGGATACATGGTAGCGATCCGATGTCTGGGTAGTTCCGGTCTTTCTGGTTAAATTAAGTGGCATTTAAAGAGTGTTGTGAGATATTCTTTATTCATACAATTATTAACCATTTTGCAAATGAATTAAAACCACGCTACCTACCAGAACGTATATATACGTCCACATTTCCATGAATGCGAAATGCATATTAAAATTGTAATACCATTGATATTACATTGAAATTCATGATGGGTACGAAGCTTTTGAGGATATGTATTTGATCTTTAATGGCCGGTAACGTGGTTAAAGGAAATTTGATTGCAGTTGTAAAAACTGAAATCTGTGCTTGCTCCATTTGTAACCTATCCACATAAAAACACTTTTAGGGGATTCATAAACGTTACCACAGAGACCCTCCGCAACTAGTCTGCATCATAGTAAGCATACGAAAGAAATACAATTGGTAGTCTATTAAGTTGAAAATTTTATTTCCAAATAAAGGACGATTATTACAATTTCTCTGCACCAACGAAAAATAGTTTTCTATATTCTCCTCTTGAAACCTTGTATTCATACTCAACTTTAATCTTCCACGAAAGATTACCAAATCCAGCGTTGGAAATTGCCTTCTCAACGTATTCCTGATCTAGAGCTAGAATAGGCATTTTGGTGTCTCCTACTGCCCACCATGTGGACCATAAAAGTACCATCAGAAGGAGGCCATCTCCTTGACGAAGAACAGAAGCAATATTCTTTATAGCTTTACAAAATGTTTCCCAGTTCAAGACACAGAGAAGAAAGGACGAGGTCGTACTCCTGGGTGTAACATCTGATCGGCAGTCACATGGCAAAATACAACTGCCTTCAAATTGCTTCTTAGACGGGGTTTCAATATCCTTCTTTCCTTGGTTCAAATCTCTGGAAAATGGAAATAAGAAAGAAATAATAGTTTGATATTTTTATTAATTATACAACTTCTCTGTCAAAATTAATAGCAATATCAGAACTGCTAACATAATCCCAGAGTTTTTATTCACACTTGATACAAAAAATTGGGCAAATTTCAGAGGGCGACAACGCAAGTCATCTTGATGCTGTACTGTTTGCAAAGTCATAATATGGCGCCCTTCTCAATGAGTTACAAGGAGTGTTTATCTGAATATAGCAAAGTATTATGAGGTAAACAGTTCCTGAAAACTTTGGTTTTTCTGAAGAAGAATGAAAGCGATACCTAGAATTCGCTATCGATCAAATTCTACGTATCGAGTTGAAACCAATAGATACAACACTTGAACGTTTTCTTCGCAGATGTTAAAGGCGATCTGAGCGCTGCATCGTCGTTAGGATGTTATGCATAAAAGTGTGCAGTTTAAGGCAAATAAGATTAATTTGGAACACAAGCTAAAGCAAAAAAATATAACAAAATCTGTTCACATTTGCACTGCGCATGCAATCGCTGACGACTGTGCATTTGTTGACTAACTTGTTTTCTTTGATGAGGCCATTATCGTGTTTCTAATAAGACAGGCGACTGTTGGATTTAGAGAGGGGCATAGGTGAAACACCTTTAGATAAAAAAAAATTCTTAGTATAGATTATTCGCATTCTAGACTTAATTTGATCTCAATTCTTTCCAACCAGTGGCCATCAACATCTTCATGATTACTAACTGAACTATGTGGACTCATTAAGTTTCGGATTCAAATTTCCCAAATAAATATATACGTTCTATCAGAGTGGCTCGTGCATAGGCACTGCGGAACTGGACTATCCCCAATTTTTCTCGATATATAAATATATTTATTAATTTATTTATATTTGCTGGTAATATTTAATTTTATCATCAACAATCCTATACAATTCTCTGATTTTGTATAAAAAATAATAAAAATCCATCTTGTAGCACTTAGGAGGGCGAAGGACACTAGCAGCACTGTGTTTACCACAGTGTCATATTACTACGCGCTCAAGCATATGCACGTCATAGTCAGGGCCGCGCTGTGCGCTTGTGCCCCGCACAAGGGCGCTTGAAGATGAGGGGCGCCATTTCACCACGGGAAATGCTGTGTAGTTGAATAATTTTCATTATTTTATTTTTTTCTATTTTTTATAAATTTACCTATTATTCTTCTTAACTCCTTAACCGATTATCCCGTATATATACGGGTCGCTGTTGAGGGACCATAGCTAAAAACCCCGTATATATGCGGGGTAAACTATCGGCATTCTTATTGGTGCGTCATGCTGACACGGCTCGACTTTATTGAATAAACATACATTATATATGAGCTATAAAACTCTTTAGACGATCTAGGTTTGTTTACACATGCTTCCTTTAAATTTATTTGCTCTGTTCATGTTTGGTACGAAATCTTAAGTCTCGTAAATGTTGCAAGCAAAATAATGCAGAATCCGACATTTGATATAGGAAAAATTACAGAAAAAGCTTGATATTATGTTATACAAGAATTAAATACTCGCCGAACAGACCAATTATTTTTTTAAATATTATTGGAACTGCAAAATAAGTAGCAAACAATCTTAATATTGATCCTAATTTTCAGGACATTCGCAAAAGAACAAAAACAAAAATGTTGGGTTACGAAGCATCAGATGAGACAACGCATGATCCTAAACAAAATTTTAAAATAAATTTTTGCTTCGCGATTTTAGACACGACAATAACTTCAGTCACGGAAAGATTCATACTCTTAAAACAACATAGCGAGGAGTTAAAAGTTATAAGAGAGATTAGCAAATTAAAAGATTGGAGCGATGAAGATTTAATGAAACATTGTAAAGATTTGCGACAATCAAGATTCCGACAATCGCGATATTGATGGGATGACTTTATTTGAGGAATTAAAAACTTTGCAATGTTTTATTGAAAAAGAGTCGGCTTCTCAGGATGATTTAAATTATATATACGAAAATAAATTAACCGACACGTTTCCGAATACTGCGATTATGCGTATTAGTTAACATTACCAATATCCGTAGCATCAGGGGAAAGAAGTTTTTCAAAACTGAAACTAATAAAAAATTATTTGTGATTAATATTGTCTGGAGAGCGTCTAACGGATTTATCAATTATATCAATTGAAAATAATATTATGGATTCATTAGGCATTAAAGATATTATTGAAATTTTTCTGGGGGCTAAAGCAAGAAGGATAAATATGTAAATTAAATCAACAATTATCCTAATTGTTATATAGTTAAAAGCATATCTCCAAATTATCTTTGCAATTAAAATTTTGAAAATTTTTATTATTAAAAATTCCTTATTAATGAATTTTAGCGATTACAATGTTCTACTACTGTTAAATAAAATTTATTTTTAAGTATGCGTAAAAACTGTTTTCTACTTTTAACAAAGTAAAATTTTTCGCGGAAACTTATTTTATGGAGGCGCTGAAAAAGTTTTGCACAAGGGCGCATCCTATCCACGGCGCGGCACTGGTCATAGTGAGATGCGAGCTATTAGCGTAATGCGGCACTGTCCGTCGCGCAGTTCCACTGTTGTTTATATGCAGTTTGCGCCAGTAGTAGAGTGTTCGTAGTGCTTATCGTGTTTACTCCGTCTCTTTAAATATTTGGACATTACTATTAAAGATATCGCTTATATCCTTCTATTTCAGCAGCATATTTGAGAAAGGGCGTGTAGTCCAACATTCCCGGTTGTTTTCGCATCCACAACTCCACATGTCGTCGATTAGAGTCCGAGAAGTCACTTGCAACCAGATAGCAGATAACACATGAAGCTGAGAGATATCAGCTGCTAACTCCTCTACCCATCGCTGCTTGCACCATAATTCCAACCAATTTCCAATACTCATTACTTGGCTTCCATTTTTTTTTTTTCAGACGTCACAGGTTCTATATGAGATAAATAAAGAAATAAAAAAAATTCTTATTAATAGTATATTTACTCGTTTTCTACATTGAAAGCACTGAGGTGTACTCATCACTCTTATGCTGGTTCTTTAAAAATATAGTAAAATAAATAAATAAATTGTGTTTAAATTAAGGAGATATTAAATCCCACGTTGTTTTTAAACCGAATAAGAAACTCAAAGATCGGAACCAAAGAGTTTCATGCCTAATATAGTAACTATAAAAGCATCGGCGACTACTAGTGTAAGCTAAAGCACAAACCTATCCCAAACTACGTAGTACAAACTAGGGCAACTCGTAGCAAAGGTGAAGAAAGTTCTGATCGCTATACTTAGTATTTCTCATAATACAAAACCCCTCTCCTAAGAGATGTATGATGTTATACATTATGGTGGGAGGTCACTACCCAGACCGGTTTCGATCTTTGTAAAAGTGAAACGGGCTTTAAAAATAAGATGATCCCGAAAGATCGCCTAACTCCGTGTTGTTCCACTCAATGACAGGCTCACCCCGTCACCGAGAAGAACTTCTCAGTATTGGCTCTACCCAGTGGCAAGCTCAACTCACCACCAAGCAGGGCCATAATCTCAGCGGTGGCCCCACTCAGAGACAGGCAATAACCTATCCCCAAGCAGAGCCTCTCAGAGCTAGCCCCCCCCCCCACCGGTTTCGATCTTTATTGAGATCTCATCAGTGAGTAGCTAGACCAAACATAATACCAATGGCATAGCGAAAAGAACTTATATACTTTGCTAATACGAGTTGTCAAAAGGTACACCCATAAATTATTTAAAATAAAGAGCCAATAGGCTTCATTTCGGCGATGTAAACATGATTTAAATTAAGGGGATATTAAATCCCACATTGTTTTAAAACCGAATAAGAAACTCAAAGATTGCAGAGAGTTTCATATTGTACTATAGTACAGTAACTATAAAAGTATCGAAGACTACTAGCGTAAGCTAAAGCACGTAGTCCTAAGCACGTAGTACAAACTAGGGCATCTCGTAGCAAAGGTGGGGAAGGTTGGAAAATACTCACTGATGAGATCTCGATAAAGATCGAAACCGATCTGGGTAGTGACCTCCCACCATAATGTATAACATCATACATCTCCTAGGAGATGGGTTTTACATTATGGAAAATACTAAGAATAGCGATCAGAACTTTCCCCACCTTTGTTACGGGTTGTCCTAGTTTGTACTTGGACGACGTGCTTTAGCTTACGCTAGTCGTCGCCGATACTTTTATACTTACTGTACTATATTCGGCATGAAACTCTTTGATTCCGATCTTTGAGTTTCTTATTCGGTTTTAAAACAATGTGGGATTTAATATCCCCTTAATTTAAATAATGTTTACGTAGCCGAAATGAAGCCTATTGGCTCTTTATTTTAAATAAATAAATAATTTGAGACAAGGAAGGGGAATGATGAAAAAAATCCAAATAAAATAGAAAGCTGTTAATGATATTCTGGTATTCCAGAAATGGGCCAACGATTAATGTATCTGTCAATTGGAGCGTGCCTTGTTTCAACAGGCACGCTCCAGTTGACTCGATCCAATTTGACTCTACACTCTGCAGCCACAATTCTCCTTAATTTGTCCAACCGAAGTGAATTGCTTTTATCGTACAAGAAATTGACGTGGGCGAAGAGCATCACACAAGATACGGTAATATATAAATCAGAAATACTTGTTGAAAGCTTTTTTCATTCGTTACAAAACACATACTATTTGACATCAAATTATGTTACGGGTTAATCCTTAACCCACACATAAGCAGAGCAATTGATTTTAACTCTCATTCTAATATGGAAGGCAGTAACATGGAGTTACTTAATCTGTCTTTTGCCCCGATAACACCTTTCTTTATGGTTCTCTGGTAATATCCATTCTTCTAGAAGAGCATTAGTGAAGTCGTTCTCTGATGTCGGGCAGTTCGACCTGACTCTCAATCGGCGTTTCTAATTCCTCCAACATGTGTTCGATGGATTGCGATAGGGCTTTGTACAGGCGACCTAAATTCTTCAACACACATTTCATCAAACCATTCCTGCAAAGACTTCGCTTTGAGTACGGACAAATTGTCCATTACTGAACTCTTAGATCCATAACACTTCAGTCTTATCAGAATGACGCGAATTCATTTCGGTCTTTGGACGTTAAAAGATGGTAGATGTTTCCAGTCGTATTCTCATTTCCGTGTTATTTTTCCATGATCGCTGGCGATGGCAGTAATTTTCTTGCAATAGTAAAGGTCAATGAAAGAAGACCTCATGGCTAGATGGTCCTCCCTTTATTAAAACCAACTCGTTAATAGAAACTGTGAGTTTATGCACGCGACTGTAGCGCTGATTATCTGCTGGTGGCAGAAATTTGTACTTTTTTTCTGTAACTCAGAAACTGCATGTTCCAGAGTGTACTTACACCAGATTTGGTTGAAGTTCGTCAGATACATTTTTCGCTACAGAGCTCTGAACGCCCCTTTTTAATTACAGCCACCTTGTGCCTTTTCCAGTCATATTCATCTGGTTTCTGCATAAATAATTTAAGAGATTGATTATTCTAGCAAAAATTAACAAACATTACCATAAATTAATTCAGGATAGTGTGTAACATAATGTAGTGAATTTAAATATTGGTATAAATTGTTTAAGACATATTAAGATTTTAAATGAAATTAGCAAATGTAGTAATACTGACAATGGATGTGTGAAGTAGAACGCATTTCTGCGATGGGTCCTTGAATTCTTCGGAGGAACAGCGTAATAACAAAAA